>NW_026698553.1:0-29727 GCF_030435755.1 Ochotona princeps
TAAGAACCACTCGGCTGATCCTTCTTCAATATGCCTTTCAGCAACACGCACTGTTTCCTTGATTGAATTAGCTCTCACACCAATATTTGCGTCTAGAGCCTTTGAATTGAGGGCTATCTGAAAACCGCTGTGGCACTGAAGTTGCCTGTGAATGTGGAGTTGGTGGCATGTGAAACCCGCATGTGGAGCATTCGTTTGTGTGGGATGCTCACCAATCTTCATTTCAGTCCTAGGCACTCAAAGGGCACTAAGCATAGAGTGTGAAAACTGAGTTTCTTTGAGAGCTGCTTGGAAGCCTAATGGTGTGTGAAGTTAGTGAGCCAAATGGAGTTGTTCTCCCACAAGAACCACTCGGCTGATCCTTCTTCAATATGCCTTTCAGCAACACGCACTGTTTTCTTGATTGAATTAGCTCTCACACCAATATTTGCGTCTAGAGCCTTTGCATTGAGGGCTATCTGAAAACGGCTGTGGCGCTGAAGTTGCCTGTGAATGTGGAGTTGGTGGCATGTGAAACCCGCATGTGGAGCATTCGTTTGTGTGGGATGCTCTACTAGATTCATTCCTAGATAATGCACTCAAAGGGCACTAAGCATAGAGTGTGAAAACTGAGTTTCCTTGAGAGCTGCTTGGAAGCCTGATGGTGTGTGAAGTTAGTGAGCCAAATGGGGTTGTTCTCCCACAAGAACCACTCGGCTGATCCTTCCTCAATTTGCCCTTCACCAACATGCAGTGTTTCCTTGATTGAATTAGCTCTCACACCAATATTTGCGTCTAGAGCCTTTGCATTGAGGGCTATCTGAAAACGGCTGTGGCGCTGAAGTTGCCTGTGAATGTGGAGTTGGTGGCATGTGAAACCCGCATGTGGAGCATTCGTTTGTGTGGGATGCTCACCAAGCTTCATTTCAGTCCTAGGCACTCAAAGGTCACTAAGCATAGAGTGTGAAAACTGAGTTCCTTGAGAGCTGCTTGGAAGCCTGATGGTGTGTGAAGTTAGTGAGCCAAATGGAGTTGTTCTCCCACAAGAACCACTCGGCTGATCCTTCTTCAATATGCCTTTCAGCAACACGCACTGTTTCCTTGATTGAATTAGCTCTCACACCAATATTTGCGTCTAGAGCCTTTGCATTGAGGGCTATCTGAAAACGGCTGTGGCACTGAAGTTGCCTGTGAATGTGGAGTTGGTGGCATGTGAAACCCGCATGTGGAGCATTCGTTTGTCTGGGATGCTCTACCAGGTTCATTCCTAGATATATGCAGTTGAAGAAGGGCACTAAGCATAGAGTGTGAAAACTGAGTTTCCTTGAGAGCTGCTTGGAAGCCTGATGGTGTGTGAAGTTAGTGAGCCAAATGGAGTTGTTCTCCCACAAGAACCACTCGGCTGATCCTTCTTCAATATGCCTTCACCAACATGCAGTGTTTCCTTGATTGAATTAGCTCTCACACCAATATTTGCGTCTAGAGCCTTTGCATTGAGGGCTATCTGAAAACGGCTGTTTCGCTGAAGTTGCCTGTGAATGTGGAGTTGGTGGCATGTGAAACCCGCATGTGGAGCATTCGTTTGTCTGGGATGCTCACCAAGCTTCATTTCAGTCCTAGGCACTCAAAGGGCACTAAGCATAGAGTGTGAAAACTGAGTTTCCTTGAGAGCTGCTTGGAAGCCTGATGGTGTGTGAAGTTAGTGAGCCAAATGGAGTTGTTCTCCCACAAGAACCACTCGGCTGATCCTTCTTCAATATGCCCTTCAGCAACATGCAGTGTTTCCTTCATTGAATTAGCTCTCACACCAATATTTGCGTCTAGAGCCTTTGCATTGAGGGCTATCTGAAAACGGCTGTGGCGCTGAAGTTGCCTGTGAATGTGGAGTTGGTGGCATGTGAAACCCGCATGTGGAGCATTCGTTTGTGTGGGATGCTCTACTAGATTCATTCCTAGATAATGCACTCAAAGGGCACTAAGCATAAAGTGTGAAAACTGAGTTTCCTTGAGAGCTGCTTGGAAGCCTGATGGTGTGTGAAGTTAGTGAGCCAAATGGAGTTGTTCTCCCACAAGAACCACTCGGCTGATCCTTCCTCAATTTGCCCTTCACCAACATGCAGTGTTTCCTTGATTGAATTAGCTCTCACACCAATATTTGCGTCTAGAGCCTTTGCATTGAGGGCTATCTGAAAACGGCTGTGGCGCTGAAGTTGCCTGTGAATGTGGAGTTGGTGGCATGTGAAACCCGCATGTGGAGCATTCGTTTGTGTGGGATGCTCACCAAGCTTCATTTCAGTCCTAGGCACTCAAAGGGCACTAAGCATAGAGTGTGAAAACTGAGTTTCCTTGAGAGCTGCTTGGAAGCCTGATGGTGTGTGAAGTTAGTGAGCCAAATGGAGTTGTTCTCCCACAAGAACCACTCGGCTGATCCTTCTTCAATATGCCTTTCAGCAACACGCACTGTTTCCTTGATTGAATTAGCTCTCACACCAATATTTGCGTCTAGAGCCTTTGAATTGAGGGCTATCTGAAAACCGCTGTGGCACTGAAGTTGCCTGTGAATGTGGAGTTGGTGGCATGTGAAACCCGCATGTGGAGCATTCGTTTGTGTGGGATGCTCACCAATCTTCATTTCAGTCCTAGGCACTCAAAGGGCACTAAGCATAGAGTGTGAAAACTGAGTTTCTTTGAGAGCTGCTTGGAAGCCTAATGGTGTGTGAAGTTAGTGAGCCAAATGGAGTTGTTCTCCCACAAGAACCACTCGGCTGATCCTTCTTCAATATGCCTTTCAGCAACACGCACTGTTTCCTTGATTGAATTAGCTCTCACACCAATATTTGCGTCTAGAGCCTTTGCATTGAGGGCTATCTGAAAACGGCTGTGGCGCTGAAGTTGCCTGTGAATGTGGAGTTGGTGGCATGTGAAACCCGCATGTGGAGCATTCGTTTGTGTGGGATGCTCTACTAGATTCATTCCTAGATATTGCACTCAAAGGGCACTAAGCATAGAGTGTGAAAACTGAGTTTCCTTGAGAGCTGCTTGGAAGCCTGATGGTGTGTGAAGTTAGTGAGCCAAATGGAGTTGTTCTCCCACAAGAACCACTCGGCTGATCCTTCCTCAATTTGCCCTTCACCAACATGCAGTGTTTCCTTGATTGAATTAGCTCTCACACCAATATTTGAGTCTAGAGCCTTTGCATTGAGGGCTATCTGAAAACGGCTGTGGCGCTGAAGTTGCCTGTGAATGTGGAGTTGGTGGCATGTGAAACCCGCATGTGGAGCATTCGTTTGTGTGGGATGCTCACCAAGCTTCATTTCAGTCCTAGGCACTCAAAGGGCACTAAGCATAGAGTGTGAAAACTGAGTTTCCTTGAGAGCTGCTTGGAAGCCTGATGGTGTGTGAAGTTAGTGAGCCAAATGGAGTTGTTCTCCCACAAGAACCACTCGGCTGATCCTTCTTCAATATGCCTTTCAGCAACACGCACTGTTTCCTTGATTGAATTAACTCTCACACCAATATTTGCGTCTAGAGCCTTTGAATTGAGGGCTATCTGAAAACGGCTGTGGCACTGAAGTTGCCTGTGAATGTGGAGTTGGTGGCATGTGAAACCCGCATGTGGAGCATTCGTTTGTCTGGGATGCTCACCAAGCTTCATTTCAGTCCTAGGCACTCAAAGGGCACTAAGCATAGAGTGTGAAAACTGAGTTTCCTTTAGAGCTGCTTGGAAGCCTGATGGTGTGTGAAGTTAGTGAGCCAAATGGAGTTGTTCTCCCACAAGAACCACTCGGCTGATCCTTCTTCAATATGCCTTTCAGCAACACGCACTGTTTCCTTGATTGAATTAGCTCTCACACCAATATTTGCGTCTAGAGCCTTTGCATTGAGGGCTATCTGAAAACGGCTGTGGCGCTGAAGTTGCCTGTGAATGTGGAGTTGGTGGCATGTGAAACCCGCATGTGGAGCATTCGTTTGTGTGGGATGCTCTACCAGGTTCATTTCTAGATAATGCACTCAAAGGGCACTAAGCATAGAGTGTGAAAACTGAGTTTCCTTGAGAGCTGCTTGGAAGCCTGATGGTGTGTGAAGTTAGTGAGCCAAATGGAGTTGTTCTCCCAAAAGAACCACTCGGCTGATCCTTCTTCAATATGCCCTTCACCAACATGCAGTGTTTCCTTGATTGAATTAGCTCTCACACCAATATTTGCGTCTAGAGCCTTTGCATTGAGGGCTATCTGAAAACGGCTGTGGCGCTGAAGTTGCCTGTGAATGTGGAGTTGGTGGCATGTGAAACCCGCATGTGGAGCATTCGTTTGTGTTTGATGCTCTACTAGATTCATTCCTAGATAATGCACTCAAAGGGCACTAAGCATAGAGTGTGAAAACTGAGTTTCCTTGAGAGCTGCTTGGAAGCCTGATGGTGTGTGAAGTTAGTGAGCCAAATGGAGTTGTTCTCCCACAAGAACCACTTGGTTGATCCTTCTTCAATATGCCCTACACCAACATGCACTGTTTCCTTGATTGAATTAGCTCTCAAACGAATATTTGCGTCTAGAGCCTTTGCATTGAGGGCTATCTGAAAACGGCTGTGGCGCCTAAGTTGCCTGTGAATGTGGAGTTGGTGGCATGTGAAACCCGCATGTGGAGCGTTCGTTTGTGTGGGATGCTCACCAAGCTTCATTTCAGTCCTAGGCACACAAAGGGCACTAAGCATAGAGTGTGAAAACTGAGTTTCCTTGAGAGCTGCTTGGAAGCCTGATGGTGTGTGAAGTTAGTGAGCCAAATGGAGTTGTTCTCCCACAAGAACCACTCGGCTGATCCTTCTTCAATATGCCCTTCAGCAACACGCACTGTTTCCTTGATTGAATTAGCTCTCACACCAATATTTGCGTCTAGAGCCTTTGCATTGAGGGCTATCTGAAAACGGCTGTGGCGCTGAAGTTGCCTGTGAATGTGGAGTTGGTGGCATGTGAAACCCGCATGTGGAGCATTCGTTTGTGTGGGATGCTCTACTAGATTCATTCCTAGATAATGCACTCAAAGGGCACTAAGCATAGAGTGTGAAAACTGAGTTTCCTTGAGAGCTGCTTGGAAGCCTGATGGTGTGTGAAGTTAGGGAGCCAAATGGAGTTGTTCTCCCACAAGAACCACTTGGTTGATCCTTCTTCAATATGCCCTTCACCAACATGCACTGTTTCCTTGATTGAATTAGCTCTCAAATGAATATTTGCGTCTAGAGCCTTTGCATTGAGGGCTATCTGAAAACGGCTGTGGCGCCTAAGTTGCCTGTGAATGTGGAGTTGGTGGCATGTGAAACCCGCATGTGGAGCGTTCGTTTGTGTGGGATGCTCACATGCTTCATTTCAGTCCTAGGCACTCAAAGGGCACTAAGCATAGAGTGTGAAAACTGAGTTTCCTTGAGAGCTGCTTGGAAGCCTGATGGTGTGTGAAGTTAGTGAGCCAAATGGAGTTGTTCTCCCACAAGAACCACTCGGCTGATCCTTCTTCAATATGCCCTAGAGCAACACGCAGTGTTTCCTTGATTGAATTAGCTCTCACACCAATATTTGCGTCTAGAGCCTTTGCATTGAGGGCTATCTGACAACGGCTGTGGCGCTGAAGTTGCCTGTGAATGTGGAGTTGGTGGCATGTGAAACCCGCATGTGGAGCATTCGTTTGTGTGGGATGCTCTACTAGATTCATTCCTAGATAATGCACTCAAAGGGCACTAAGCATAGAGTGTGAAAACTGAGTTTCCTTGAGAGCTGCTTGGAAGCCTGATGGTGTGTGAAGTTAGTGAGCCAAATGGAGTTGTTCTCCCACAAGAACCACTCGGCTGATCCTTCTTCAATATGCCCTTCACCAACATGCAGTGTTTCCTTGATTGAATTAGCTCTCAAACCAATATTTGCATCTAGAGCCTTTGCATTGAGGGCTATCTGAAAATGGCTGTGGCGCTGAAGTTGCCTGTGAATGTGGAGTTGGTGGCATGTGAAACCCGCATGTGGAGCATTCGTTTGTGTGGGATGGTCTACCAGGTTCATTCTTAGATAATGAACTCAAAGGGCACTAAGCATAGAGTGTGAAAACTGAGTTTCCTTGAGAGCTGCTTGGAAGCCTGATGGTGTGTGAAGTTAGTGAGCCAAATGGAGTTGTTCTCCCACAAGAACCACTCGGCTAATCCTTCTTCAATATGCCCTTCACCAACATGCAGTGTTTCCTTGATTGAATTAGCTCTCACACCAATATTTGCGTCTAGAGCCTTTGCATTGAGGGCTATCTGACAACGGCTGTGGCGCCTAAGTTGCCTGTGAATGTGGAGTTGGTGGCATGTGAAAGCCGCATGTTTAGCATTCCTTTGTGTGGGATGCTCACCAAGCTTCAATTCAGTCCTAGGCACTCAAAGGGCACTAAGCATAGAGTGTGAAAACTGAGTTTCCTTGAGAGCTGCTTGGAAGCCTGATGGTGTGTGAAGTTAGTGAGCCAAATGGAGTTGTTCTCCCACAAGAACCACTCGGCTGATCCTTCTTCAATATGCCCTAGAGCAACACGCAGTGTTTTCTTGATTGAATTAGCTCTCACACAAATATTTGCGTCTAGAGCCTTTGCATTGAGGGCTATCTGAAAACGGCTGTGGCGCTGAAGTTGCCTGTGAATGTGGAGTTGGTGGCATGTGAAACCCGCATGTGGAGCATGCGTTTGTGTGGGATGCTCTACCAGGTTCATTCCTAGATAATGCAGTGAAAGGGCACTAAGCATAGAGTGTGAAAACTGAGTTTCCTTGAGAGCTGCTTGGAAGCCTGATGGTGTGTGAAGTTAGTGAGCCAAATGGAGTTGTTCTCCCACAAGAACCACTCGGCTGATCCTTCTTCAATATGCCCGTCACCAACATGCAGTGTTTCCTTGATTGAATTAGCTCTCACACGAATATTTGCGTCTAGAGCCTTTGCATTGAGGGCTATCTGAAAACGGCTGTGGCGCTGAAGTTGCCTGTGAATGTGGAGTTGGTGGCATGTGAAACCCGCATGTGGAGCATTCGTTTCTGTGGGATGCTCTACCAGGTTTACTCCTAGATAATGCACTCAAAGGTCACTAATCATAGAGTGTGAAAACTGAGTTTCCTTGAGAGCTGCTTGGAAGCCTGATGGTGTGTGAATTTAGTGAGCCAAATGGAGTTGTTCTCCCACAAGAACCACTCGGCTGATCCTTCTTCAATATGCCCTTCAGCAACATGCAGTGTTTCCTTCATTGAATTAGCTCTCACACCAATATTTGCGTCTAGAGCCTTTGCATTGAGGGCTATCTGACAACGGCTGTGGCGCTGAAGTTGCCTGTGAATGTGGAGTTGGTGGCATGTGAAACCCGCATGTGGAGCATTCTTTTGTGTGGGATGCTCACCAAGCTTCATTTCAGTCCTAGGCACTCAAAGGGCACTAAGCATAGAGTGTGAAAACTGAGTTTCCTTGAGAGCTGCTTGGAAGCCTGATGGTGTGTGAAGTTAGTGAGCCAAATGGAGTTGTTCTCCCACAAGAACCACTCGGCTGATCCTTCTTCAATATGCCCTTCAGCAAGATGCAGTGTTTCCTTGATTGAATTAGCTCTCACACCAATATTTGCGTCTAGAGCCTTTGCATTGAGGGCTATCTGAAAACCGCTGTGGCGCTGAAGTTGCCTGTGAATGTGGAGTTGGTGGCATGTGAAACCCGCATGTGGAGCATTCGTTTGTGTGGGATGCTCACCAAGCTGCATTTCAGTCCTAGGCACTCAAAGGGCACTAAGCATAGAGTGTGAAAACGGAGTTTCCTTGAGAGCTGCTTGGAAGCCTGATGGTGTGTGAAGTTAGTGAGCCAAATGGAGTTGTTCTCCCACAAGAACCACTCGGCTGATCCTTCTTCAATATGCCTTTCAGCAACACGCACTGTTTCCTTGATTGAATTAGCTCTCACACCAATATTTGCGTCTAGAGCCTTTGCATTGAGGGCTATCTGAAAACGGCTGTGGCGCTGAAGTTGCCTGTGAATGTGGAGTTGGTGGCATGTGAAACCCGCATGTGGAGCATTCGTTTCTGTGGGATGCTCTACCAGGTTTACTCCTAGATAATGCACTCAAAGGTCACTAAGCATAGAGTGTGAAAACTGAGTTTCCTTGAGAGCTGCTTGGAAGCCTGATGGTGTGTGAAGTTAGTGAGCCAAATGGAGTTGTTCTCCCACAAGAACCACTCGGCTGATCCTTCTTCAATATGCCCTTCAGCAAGATGCAGTGTTTCCTTGATTGAATTAGCTCTCACACCAATATTTGCGTCTAGAGCCTTTGCATTGAGGGCTATCTGAAAACGGCTGTGGCGCTGAAGTTGCCTGTGAATGTGGAGTTGGTGGCATGTGAAACCCGCATGTGGAGCATTCTTTTGTGTGGGATGCTCACCAAGCTTCATTTCAGTCCTAGGCACTCAAAGGGCACTAATCATAGAGTGTGAAAACTGAGTTTCCTTGAGAGCTGCTTGGAAGCCTGATGGTGTGTGAAGTTAGTGAGCCAAATGGAGTTGTTCTCCCACAAGAACCACTCGGCTGATCCTTCTTCAATATGCCCTTCAGCAAGATGCAGTGTTTCCTTGATTGAATTAGCTCTCACACCAATATTTGCGTCTAGAGCCTTTGCATTGAGGGCTATCTGAAAACGGCTGTGGCGCTGAAGTTGCCTGTGAATGTGGAGTTGGTGGCATGTGAAACCCGCATGTGGAGCATTCGTTTGTGTGTGATGCTCTACTAGATTCATTCCTAGATAATGCACTCAAAGGGCACTAAGCATAGAGTGTGAAAACTGAGTTTCCTTGAGAGCTGCTTGGAAGCCTGATGGTGTGTGAAGTTAGTGAGCCAAATGGAGTTGTTCTCCCACAAGAACCACTTGGTTGATCCTTCTTCAATATGCCCTTCACCAACATGCACTGTTTCCTTGATTGAATTAGCTCTCAAACGAATATTTGCGTCTAGAGCCTTTGCATTGAGGGCTATCTGAAAACGGCTGTGGCGCCTAAGTTGCCTGTGAATGTGGAGTTGGTGGCATGTGAAACCCGCATGTGGAGCGTTCGTTTGTGTGGGATGCTCACCAAGCTTCATTTCAGTCCTAGGCACACAAAGGGCACTAAGCATAGAGTGTGAAAACTGAGTTTCCTTGAGAGCTGCTTGGAAGCCTGATGGTGTGTGAAGTTAGTGAGCCAAATGGAGTTGTTCTCCCACAAGAACCACTCGGCTGATCCTTCTTCAATATGCCCTTCAGCAACACGCAGTGTTTCCTTGATTGAATTAGCTCTCACACCAATATTTGCGTCTAGAGCCTTTGCATTGAGGGCTATCTGAAAACGGCTGTGGCGCTGAAGTTGCCTGTGAATGTGGAGTTGGTGGCATGTGAAACCCGCATGTGGAGCATTCGTTTGTGTGGGATGCTCTACTAGATTCATTCCTAGATAATGCACTCAAAGGGCACTAAGCATAGAGTGTGAAAACTGAGTTTCCTTGAGAGCTGCTTGGAAGCCTGATGGTGTGTGAAGTTAGGGAGCCAAATGGAGTTGTTCTCCCACAAGAACCACTTGGTTGATCCTTCTTCAATATGCCCTTCACCAACATGCACTGTTTCCTTGATTGAATTAGCTCTCAAATGAATATTTGCGTCTAGAGCCTTTGCATTGAGGGCTATCTGAAAACGGCTGTGGCGCCTAAGTTGCCTGTGAATGTGGAGTTGGTGGCATGTGAAACCCGCATGTGGAGCGTTCGTTTGTGTGGGATGCTCACATGCTTCATTTCAGTCCTAGGCACTCAAAGGGCACTAAGCATAGAGTGTGAAAACTGAGTTTCCTTGAGAGCTGCTTGGAAGCCTGATGGTGTGTGAAGTTAGTGAGCCAAATGGAGTTGTTCTCCCACAAGAACCACTCGGCTGATCCTTCTTCAATATGCCCTAGAGCAACACGCAGTGTTTCCTTGATTGAATTAGCTCTCACACCAATATTTGCGTCTAGAGCCTTTGCATTGAGAGCTATCTGACAACGGCTGTGGCGCTGAAGTTGCCTGTGAATGTGGAGTTGGTGGCATGTGAAACCCGCATGTGGAGCATTCGTTTGTGTGGGATGCTCTACTAGATTCATTCCTAGATAATGCACTCAAAGGGCACTAAGCATAGAGTGTGAAAACTGAGTTTCCTTGAGAGCTGCTTGGAAGCCTGATGGTGTGTGAAGTTAGTGAGCCAAATGGAGTTGTTCTCCCACAAGAACCACTCGGCTGATCCTTCTTCAATATGCCCTTCAGCAACATGCAGTGTTTCCTTGATTGAATTAGCTCTCAAACCAATATTTGCATCTAGAGCCTTTGCATTGAGGGCTATCTGAAAACGGCTGTGGCGCTGAAGTTGCCTGTGAATGTGGAGTTGGTGGCATGTGAAACCCGCATGTGGAGCATTCGTTTGTGTGGGATGGTCTACCAGGTTCATTCTTAGATAATGAACTCAAAGGGCACTAAGCATAGAGTGTGAAAACTGAGTTTCCTTGAGAGCTGCTTGGAAGCCTGATGGTGTGTGAAGTTAGTGAGCCAAATGGAGTTGTTCTCCCACAAGAACCACTCGGCTAATCCTTCTTCAATATGCCCTTCACCAACATGCAGTGTTTCCTTGATTGAATTAGCTCTCACACCAATATTTGCGTCTAGAGCCTTTGCATTGAGGGCTATCTGACAACGGCTGTGGCGCTGAAGTTGCCTGTGAATGTGGAGTTGGTGGCATGTGAAACCCGCATGTGAAGCATTCGTTTGTGTGGGATGCTCTACTAGATTCATTCCTAGATAATTCACTCAAAGGACACTAAGCATATAGTGTGAAAACTGAGTTCCCTTGAGAGCTGCTTGGAAGCCTGATGGTGTGTGAAGTTAGGGAGCCAAATGGAGTTGTTCTCCCACAAGAACCACTTGGTTGATCCTTCTTCAATATGCCCTTCACCAACATGCAGTGTTTCCTTGATTGAATTAGCTCTCAAACGAATATTTGCGTCTAGAGCCTTTGCATTGAGGGCTATCTGACAACGGCTGTGGCGCCTAAGTTGCCTGTGAATGTGGAGTTGGTGGCATGTGAAAGCCGCATGTTTAGCATTCCTTTGTGTGGGATGCTCACCAAGCTTCATTTCAGTCCTAGGCACTCAAAGGGCACTAAGCCTAGAGTGTGAAAACTGAGTTTCCTTGAGAGCTGCTTGGAAGCCTGATGGTGTGTGAAGTTAGTGAGCCAAATGGAGTTGTTCTCCCACAAGAACCACTCGGCTGATCCTTCTTCAATATGCCCTAGAGCAACACGCAGTGTTTCCTTGATTGAATTAGCTCTCACACCAATATTTGCGTCTAGAGCCTTTGCATTGAGGGCTATCTGAAAACGGCTGTGGCGCTGAAGTTGCCTGTGAATGTGGAGTTGGTGGCATGTGAAACCCGCATGTGGAGCATTCGTTTGTGTGGGATGCTCTACCAGGTTCATTCCTAGATAATGCAGTGAAAGGGCACTAAGCATAGAGTGTGAAAACTGAGTTTCCTTGAGAGCTGCTTGGAAGCCTGATGGTGTGTGAAGTTAGTGAGCCAAATGGAGTTGTTCTCCCACAAGAACCACTCGGCTGATCCTTCTTCAATATGCCCTTCACCAACATGCAGTGTTTCCTTGATTGAATTAGCTCTCACACGAATATTTGCGTCTAGAGCCTTTGCATTGAGGGCTATCTGAAAACGGCTGTGGCGCTGAAGTTGCCTGTGAATGTGGAGTTGGTGGCATGTGAAACCCGCATGTGGAGCATTCGTTTCTGTGGGATGCTCTACCAGGTTTACTCCTAGATAATGCACTCAAAGGTCACTAAGCATAGAGTGTGAAAACTGAGTTTCCTTGAGAGCTGCTTGGAAGCCTGATGGTGTGTGAATTTAGTGAGCCAAATGGAGTTGTTCTCCCACAAGAACCACTCGGCTGATCCTTCTTCAATATGCCCTTCAGCAACATGCAGTGTTTCCTTGATTGAATTAGCTCTCACACCAATATTTGCGTCTAGAGCCTTTGCATTGAGGGCTATCTGAAAACGGCTGTGGCGCTGAAGTTGCCTGTGAATGTGGAGTTGGTGGCATGTGAAACCCGCATGTGGAGCATTCTTTTGTGTGGGATGCTCACCAAGCTTCATTTCAGTCCTAGGCACTCAAAGGGCACTAATCATAGAGTGTGAAAACTGAGTTTCCTTGAGAGCTGCTTGGAAGCCTGATGGTGTGTGAAGTTAGTGAGCCAAATGGAGTTGTTCTCCCACAAGAACCACTCGGCTGATCCTTCTTCAATATGCCCTTCAGCAAGATGCAGTGTTTCCTTGATTGAATTAGCTCTCACACCAATATTTGCGTCTAGAGCCTTTGCATTGAGGGCTATCTGAAAACCGCTGTGGCGCTGAAGTTGCCTGTGAATGTGGAGTTGGTGGCATGTGAAACCCGCATGTGGAGCATTCGTTTGTGTGGGATGCTCACCAAGCTGCATTTCAGTCCTAGGCACTCAAAGGGCACTAAGCATAGAGTGTGAAAACTGAGTTTCCTTGAGAGCTGCTTGGAAGCCTGATGGTGTGTGAAGTTAGTGAGCCAAATGGAGTTGTTCTCCCACAAGAACCACTCGGCTGATCCTTCTTCAATATGCCTTTCAGCAACACGCACTGTTTCCTTGATTGAATTAGCTCTCACACCAATATTTGCGTCTAGAGCCTTTGCATTGAGGGCTATCTGAAAACGGCTGTGGCGCTGAAGTTGCCTGTGAATGTGGAGTTGGTGGCATGTGAAACCCGCATGTGGAGCATTCGTTTCTGTGGGATGCTCTACCAGGTTTACTCCTAGATAATGCACTCAAAGGTCACTAAGCATAGAGTGTGAAAACTGAGTTTCCTTGAGAGCTGCTTGGAAGCCTGATGGTGTGTGAAGTTAGTGAGCCAAATGGAGTTGTTCTCCCACAAGAACCACTCGGCTGATCCTTCTTCAATATGCCCTTCAGCAAGATGCAGTGTTTCCTTGATTGAATTAGCTCTCACACCAATATTTGCGTCTAGAGCCTTTGCATTGAGGGCTATCTGAAAACGGCTGTGGCGCTGAAGTTGCCTGTGAATGTGGAGTTGGTGGCATGTGAAACCCGCATGTGGAGCATTCGTTTGTGTGGGATGCTCTACCAGGTTCATTCCTAGATAATGCACTCAAAGGGCACTAATCATAGAGTGTGAAAACTGAGTTTCCTTGAGAGCTGCTTGGAAGCCCGATGTTGTGTGAAGTTAGTGAGCCAAATGGAGTTGTTCTCCCACAAGAACCACTCGGCTGATCCTTCTTCAATATGCCCTTCACCAACATGCAGTGTTTCCTTGATTGAATTAGCTCTCAAACGAATATTTGCGTCTAGATCCTTTACATTGAGGGCTATCTGACAACGGCTGTGGCGCTGAAGTTGCCTGTGAATGTGGAGTTGGTGGCATGTGAAACCCGCATGTGGAGCATTCGTTTGTGTGGGATGCTCACCATGCTTCATTTCAGTCCTAGGCACTCAAAGGGCACTAAGCATAGAGTGTGAAAACTGAGTTTCCTTGAGAGCTGCTTGGAAGCCTGATGGTGTGTGAAGTTAGTGAGCCAAATGGAGTTGTTCTCCCACAAGAACTACTCGGCTGATCCTTCTTCAATATGCCCTTCAGCAACATGCAGTGTTTCCTTGATTGAATTAGCTCTCAAACCAATATTTGCGTCTAGAGCCTTTGCATTGAGGGCTATCTGAAAATGGCTGTGGCGCTGAAGTTGCCTGTGAATGTGGAGTTGGTGGCATGTGAAATCCGCATGTGGAGCATTCGTTTGTGTGGGATGCTCTACCAGGTTTACTCCTAGATAATGCACTCAAAGGGCACTAAGCATAGAGTGTGAAAACTGAGTTTCCTTGAGAGCTGCTTGGAAGCCTGATGGTGTGTGAAGTTAGTGAGCCAAATGGAGTTGTTCTCCCACAAGAACCACTCGGCTGATCCTTCTTCAATATGCCCTTCACCAACATGCAGTGTTTCCTTGATTGAATTAGCTCTCACACCAATATTTGCGTCTAGAGCCTTTGCATTGAGGGCTATCTGAAAATGGCTGTGGCGCTGAAGTTGCCTGTGAATGTGGAGTTGGTGGCATGTGAAACCCGCATGTGGAGCATTCGTTTGTGTGGGATGCTCACCAAGCTTCATTTCAGTCCTAGGCACTCAAAGGGCACTAAGCATAGAGTGTGAAAACTGAGTTTCCTTGAGAGCTGCTTGGAAGCCTGATGGTGTGTGAAGTTAGTGAGCCAAATGGAGTTGTTCTCCCACAAGAACCACTCGGCTGATCCTTCTTCAATATGCCCTAGAGCAACACGCAGTGTTTCCTTGATTGAATTAGCTCTCACACCCATATTTGCGTCTAGAGCCTTTGCATTGAGGGCTATCTGAAAACGGCTGTGGCGCTGAAGTTGCCTGTGAATGTGGAGTTGGTGGCATGTGAAAACCGCATGTGGAGCATGCGTTTGTGTGGGATGCTCTACCAGGTTCATTCCTAGATAATGCAGTGAAAGGGCACTAAGCATAGAGTGTGAAAACTGAGTTTCCTTGAGAGCTGCTTGGAAGCCTGATGGTGTGTGAAGTTAGTGAGCCAAATGGAGTTGTTCTCCCACAAGAACCACTCGGCTGATCCTTCTTCAATATGCCCTAGAGCAAAACGCAGTGCTTCCTTGATTGAATTAGCTCTCACACCAATATTTGCGTCTAGAGCCTTTGCATTGAGGGCTATCTGACAACGGCTGTGGCGCTGAAGTTGCCTGTGAATGTGGAGTTGGTGGCATGTGAAACCCGCATGTGGAGCATTCGTTTGTGTGGGATGCTCTACCAGATTCATTCCTAGATAATGCACTCAAAGGGCACTAAGCCTAGAGTGTGAAAACTGAGTTTCCTTGAGAGCTGCTTGGAAGCCTGATGGTGTGTGAAGTTAGTGAGCCAAATGGAGTTGTTCTCCCACAAGAACCACTTGGTTGATCCTTCTTCAATATGCTCTTCAGCAACATGCAGTGTTTCCTTGATTGAATTAGCTCTCAAACAAATATTTGCGTCTAGAGCCTTTGCATTGAGGGCTATCTGACAACGGCTGTGGCGCTGAAGTTGCCTGTGAATGTGGAGTTGGTGGCATGTGAAACCCGCATGTGGAGCATTCGTTTGTGTGGGATGCTCTACCAGATTCATTCCTAGATAATGCACTCAAAGGGCACTAAGCCTAGAGTGTGAAAACTGAGTTTCCTTGAGAGCTGCTTGGAAGCCTGATGGTGTGTGAAGTTAGTGAGCCAAATGGAGTTGTTCTCCCACAAGAACCACTCGGCTGATCCTTCTTCAATATGCCCTTCACCAACATGCAGTGTTTCCTTGATTGAATTAGCTCTCACACCAATATTTGCGTCTAGAGCCTTTGCATTGAGGGCTATCTGAAAACGGCTGTGGCGCTGAAGTTGCCTGTGAATGTGGAGTTGGTGGCATGTGAAACCCGCATGTGGAGCATTCGTTTGTGTGGGATGCTCTACTAGATTCATTCCTAGATAATGCACTCAAAGGGCACTAAGCATAGAGTGTGAAACTGAGTTTCCTTGAGAGCTGCTTGGAAGCCTGATGGTGTGTGAAGTTAGTGAGCCAAATGGAGTTGTTCTCCCACAAGAACCACTCGGCTGATCCT
This sequence comes from Ochotona princeps, assembly GCF_030435755.1. Classification (NCBI taxonomy): domain Eukaryota; kingdom Metazoa; phylum Chordata; class Mammalia; order Lagomorpha; family Ochotonidae; genus Ochotona; species Ochotona princeps. Next base: position 15,708 of record NW_026698553.1, read on the forward strand.
TCTTCAATATGTCATTTACCAACATGCAATGTTTCCTTGATTGAATTAGCTCTCACACCAATATTTGCGTCTAGAGCCTTTGCATTGAGGGCTATCTGAAAACGGCTGTGGCGCTGAAGTTGCCTGTGAATGTGGAGTTGGTGGCATGTGAAACCTGCATGTGGAGCATTCGTTTCTGTGGGATGCTCTACTGGATTCATTCCTAGATGATGCACTCAAAGGGCACTAAGCATAGAGTGTGAAAACTGAGTTTCCTTGAGAGCTGCTTGGAAGCCTGATGGTGTGTGAAGTTAGTGAGCCAAATGGAGTTGTTCTCCCACAAGAACCACTCGGCTGATCCTTCTTCAATATGCCCTTCACCAACATGCAGTGTTTCCTTGATTGAATTAGCTCTCACACAAATATTTGCGTCTAGAGCCTTTGCATTGAGGGCTATCTGAAAACGGCTGTGGCGCTGAAGTTGCCTGTGAATGTGGAGTTGGTGGCATGTGAAACCCGCATGTGGAGCATTCGTTTGTGTGGGATGCTCTACCAGATTCATTCCTAGATAATGCACTCAAAGGGCACTAAGCCTAGAGTGTGAAAACTGAGTTTCCTTGAGAGCTGCTTGGAAGCCTGATGGTGTGTGAAGTTAGTGAGCCAAATGGAGTTGTTCTCCCACAAGAACCACTCGGCTGATCCTTCTTCAATATGCCCTTCACCAACATGCAGTGTTTCCTTGATTGAATTAGCTCTCACACCAATATTTGCGTCTAGAGCCTTTGCATTGAGGGCTATCTGACAACGGCTGTGGCGCTGAAGTTGCCTGTGAATGTGGAGTTGGTGGCATGTGAAACCCGCATGTGGAGCATTCGTTTGTGTGGGATGCTCACCATGCTTCATTTCAGTCCTAGGCACAAAAGGGCACTAAGCATAGAGTGTGAAAACTGAGTTTCCTTGAGAGCTGCTTGGAAGCCTGATGGTGTGTGAAGTTAGTGAGCCAAATGGAGTTGTTCTCCCACAAGAACCACTCGGCTGATCCTTCTTCAATATGCCCTAGAGCAACACGCAGTGTTTCCTTGATTGAATTAGCTCTCACACCAATATTTGCGTCTAGAGCCTTTGCATTGAGGGCTATCTGAAAACGGCTGTGGCGCTGAAGTTGCCTGTGAATGTGGAGTTGGTGGCATGTGAAACCCGCATGTGGAGCATGCGTTTGTGTGGGAAGGTCTACCAGGTTCATTCTTAGATAATGAACTCAAAGGGCACTAAGCATAGAGTGTGAAAACTGAGTTTCCTTGAGAGCTGCTTGGAAGCCTGATGGTGTGTGAAGTTAGTGAGCCAAATGGAGTTGTTCTCCCACAAGAACCACTCGGCTGATCCTTCTTCAATATGCCCTTCACCAACATGCAGTGTTTCCTTGATTGAATTAGCTCTCACACCAATATTTGCGTCTAGAGCCTTTGCATTGAGGGCTATCTGAAAACGGCTGTGGCGCTGAAGTTGCCTGTGAATGTGGAGTTGGTGGCATGTGAAACCCGCATGTGGAGCATTCGTTTCTGTGGGATGCTCTACTAGATTCATTCCTAGATAATGCACTCAAAGGGCACTAAGCATAGAGTGTGAAAACTGAGTTTCCTTGAGAGCTGCTTGGAAGCCTGATGGTGTGTGAAGTTAGTGAGCCAAATGGAGTTGTTCTCCCACAAGAACCACTTGGTTGATCCTTCTTCAATATGCCCTTCACCAACATGCAGTGTTTCCTTGATTGAATTAGCTCTCACACCAATATTTGCGTCTAGAGCCTTTGCATTGAGGGCTATCTGAAAACGGCTGTGGCGCTGAAGTTGCCTGTGAATGTGGAGTTGGTGGCATGTGAAACCCGCATGTGGAGCATTCGTTTCTGTGGGATGCTCTACTAGATTCATTCCTAGATAATGCACTCAAAGGGCACTAAGCATAGAGTGTGAAAACTGAGTTTCCTTGAGAGCTGCTTGGAAGCCTGATGGTGTGTGAAGTTAGTGAGCCAAATGGAGTTGTTCTCCCACAAGAACCACTTGGTTGATCCTTCTTCAATATGCCCTTCACCAACATGCAGTGTTTCCTTGATTGAATTAGCTCTCACAGCAATATTTGCGTCTAGAGCCTTTGCATTGAGGGCTATCTGAAAACGGCTGTGGCGCTGAAGTTGCCTGTGAATGTGGAGTTGGTGGCATGTGAAACCCGCATGTGGAGCATTCATTTGTGTAGGATGCTCACATGCTTCATTTCAGTCCTAGGCACTCAAAGGGCACTAAGCATAGAGTGTGAAAACTGAGTTTCCTTGAGAGCTGCTTGGAAGCCTGATGGTGTGTGAAGTTAGTGAGCCAAATGGAGTTGTTCTCAAAGAAGATCCACTCGGCTGATCCTTCTTCAATATGCCCTTCACCAACATGCAGTGTTTCCTTGATTGAATTAGCTCTCACACCAATATTTGCGTCTAGAGCCTTTGCATTGAGGGCTATCTGACAACGGCTGTGGCGCTGAAGTTGCCTGTGAATGTGGAGTTGGTGGCATGTGAAACCCGCATGTGGAGCATTCGTTTGTGTAGGATGCTCACCAAGCTTCATTTCAGTCCTAGGCACTCAAAGGGCACTAAGCATAGAGTGTGAAAACTGAGTTTCCTTGAGAGCTGCTTGGAAGCCTGATGGTGTGTGAAGTTAGTGAGCCAAATGGAGTTGTTCTCCCACAAGAACCACTCGGCTGATCCTTCTTCAATATGCCTTTCAGCAACACGCACTGTTTCCTTGATTGAATTAGCTCTCACACCAATATTTGCGTCTAGAGCCTTTGCATTGAGGGCTATCTGAAAACGGCTGTGGCGCTGAAGTTGCCTGTGAATGTGGAGTTGGTGGCATGTGAAACCCGCATGTGGAGCATTCGTTTGTGTGGGATGCTCTACTAGATTCATTCCTAGATAATGCACTCAAAGGGCACTAAGCATAGAGTGTGAAAACTGAGTTTCCTTGAGAGCTGCTTGGAAGCCTGATGGTGTGTGAAGTTAGTGAGCCAAATGGAGTTGTTCTCCCACAAGAACCACTCGGCTGATCCTTCTTCAATATGCCCTTCAGCAAGATGCAGTGTTTCCTTGATTGAATTAGCTCTCACACAAATATTTGCGTCTAGAGCCTTTGCATTGAGGGCTATCTGAAAACGGCTGTGGCGCTGAAGTTGCCTGTGAATGTGGAGTTGGTGGCATGTGAAACCTGCATGTGGAGCATTCGTTTCTGTGGGATGCTCTACTGGATTCATTCCTAGATGATGCACTCAAAGGGCACTAAGCATAGAGTGTGAAAACTGAGTTTCCTTGAGAGCTGCTTGGAAGCCTGATGGTGTGTGAAGTTAGTGAGCCAAATGGAGTTGTTCTCCCACAAGAACCACTCGGCTGATCCTTCTTCAATATGCCCTTCACCAACACGCAGTGTTTCCTTGATTGAATTAGCTCTCACACCAATATTTGCTTCTAGAGCCTTTGCATTGAGGGCTATCTGAAAATGGCTGTGGCGCTGAAGTTGCCTGTGAATGTGGAGTTGGTGGCATGTGAAACCCGCATGTGGAGCATGCGTTTGTGTGGGAAGGTCTACCAGGTTCATTCTTAGATAATGAACTCAAAGGGCACTAAGCATAGAGTGTGAAAACTGAGTTTCCTTGAGAGCTGCTTGGAAGCCTGATGGTGTGTGAAGTTAGTGAGCCAAATGGAGTTGTTCTCCCACAAGAACCACTCGGTTGATCCTTCTTCAATATGCCCTTCACCAACATGCAGTGTTTCCTTGATTGAATTAGCTCTCACACCAATATTTGCGTCTAGAGCCTTTGCATTGAGGGCTATCTGACAACGGCTGTGGCGCTGAAGTTGCCTGTGAATGTGGAGTTGGTGGCATGTGAAACCCGCATGTGGAGCATTCGTTTGTGTGGGATGCTCACCATGCTTCATTTCAGTCCTAGGCACAAAAGGGCACTAAGCATAGAGTGTGAAAACTGAGTTTCCTTGAGAGCTGCTTGGAAGCCTGATGGTGTGTGAAGTTAGTGAACCAAATGGAGTTGTTCTCCCACAAGAACCACTCGGCTGATCCTTCTTCAATATGCCCTTCACCAACACGCAGTGTTTCCTTGATTGAATTAGCTCTCACACCAATATTTGCTTCTAGAGCCTTTGCATTGAGGGCTATCTGAAAACGGCTGTGGCGCTGAAGTTGCCTGTGAATGTGGAGTTGGTGGCATGTGAAACCCGCATGTGGAGCATGCGTTTGTGTGGGAAGGTCTACCTGGTTCATTCTTAGATAATGAACTCAAAGGGCACTAAGCATAGAGTGTGAAAACTGAGTTTCCTTGAGAGCTGCTTGGAAGCCTGATGGTGTGTGAAGTTAGTGAGCCAAATGGAGTTGTTCTCCCACAAGAACCACTCGGTTGATCCTTCTTCAATATGCCCTTCACCAACATGCAGTGTTTCCTTGATTGAATTAGCTCTCACACCAATATTTGCGTCTAGAGCCTTTGCATTGAGGGCTATCTGAAAACGGCTGTGGCGCTGAAGTTGCCTGTGAATGTGGAGTTGGTGGCATGTGAAACCCGCATGTGGAGCATTCATTTGTGTAGGATGCTCACATGCTTCATTTCAGTCCTAGGCACTCAAAGGGCACTAAGCATAGAGTGTGAAAACTGAGTTTCCTTGAGAGCTGCTTGGAAGCCTGATGGTGTGTGAAGTTAGTGAGCCAAATGGAGTTGTTCTCCCACAAGAACCACTCGGCTGATCCTTCTTCAATATGCCCTTCAGCAACATGCAGTGTTTCCTTGATTGAATTAGCTCTCACACCAATATTTGCGTCTAGAGCCTTTGCATTGAGGGCTATCTGAAAATAGCTGTCTCGCTGAAGTTGACTGTGAATGTGGAGTTGGTGGCATGTGAAACCCGCATGTGGAGCATTCGTTTGTGTAGGATGCTCACCAAGCTTCATTTCAGTCCTAGGCACTCAAAGGGCACTAAGCATAGAGTGTGAAAACTGAGTTTCCTTGAGAGCTGCTTGGAAGCCTGATGGTGTGTGAAGTTAGTGAGCCAAATGGAGTTGTTCTCCCACAAGAACCACTCGGCTGATCCTTCTTCAATATGCCCTTCACCAACATGCAGTGTTTCCTTGATTGAATTAGCTCTCACACAAATATTTGCGTCTAGAGCCTTTGCATTGAGGGCTATCTGACAACGGCTGTGGCGCTGAAGTTGCCTGTGAATGTGGAGTTGGTGGCATGTGAAACCCGCATGTGGAGCATTCGTTTGTGTGGGATGCTCACCAAGCTTCATTTCAGTCCTAGGCACTCAAAGGGCACTAAGCATAGAGTGTGAAAACTGAGTTTCCTTGAGAGCTGCTTGGAAGCCTGATGGTGTGTGAAGTTAGTGAGCCACATGGAGTTGTTCTCCCACAAGAACCACTCGGCTGATCCTTCTTCAATATGCCCTAGAGCAACACGCAGTGTTTCCTTGATTGAATTAGCTCTCACACCAATATTTGCGTCTAGAGCCTTTGCATTGAGGGCTATCTGAAAACGGCTGTGGCGCTGAAGTTGCCTGTGAATGTGGAGCTGGAGGCATGTGAAACCCGCATGTGGAGCATGCGTTTGTGTGGGATGGCCTACCAGGTTCATTCTTAGATAATGCACTCAAAGGGCACTAAGCATAGAGTGTGAAAACTGAGTTTCCTTGAGAGCTGCTTTTAAGCCTGATGGTGTGTGAAGTTAGTGAGCCAAATGGAGTTGTTCTCCCACAAGAACCAGTTGGTTGAACCTTCTTCAATATGCCCTTCACCAACATGCAGTGTTTCCTTGATTGAATTAGCTCTCACACCAATATTTGCGTCTAGAGCCTTTGCATTGAGGGCTATCTGAAAACGGCTGTGGCGCTGAAGTTGCCTGTGAATGTGGAGTTGGTGGCATGTGAAACCCGCAGGTGGAGCATTCATTTGTGTAAGATGCTCACATGCTTCATTTCAGTCCTAGGCACTCAAAGGGCACTAAGCATAGAGTGTGAAAACTGAGTTTCCTTGAGAGCTGCTTGGAAGCCTGATGGTGTGTGAAGTTAGTGAGCCAAATGGAGTTGTTCTCCCACAAGAACCACTCGGCTGATCCTTCTTCAATATGCCTTTCAGCAACACGCAGTGTTACATTGATTGAATTAGCTCTCACACCAATATTTGCGTCTAGAGCCTTTGCATTGAGGGCTATCTGAAAACGGCTGTGGCGCTGAAGTTGCCTGTGAATGTGGAGTTGGTGGCATGTGAAACCCGCATGTGGAGCATTCGTTTGTGTGGGATGCTCTACCAGGTTCATTCCCAGATAATGCAGTGAAAGGGCACTAAGCATAGAGTGTGAAAACCGAGTTTTCTTGAGAGCTGCTTAGAAGCCTGATGGTGTGTGAAGTCAGTGAGCCAAATGGAGTTGTTCTCCCACAAGAACCACTCGGCTGATCCTTCTTCAATATGCCCTTCACCAACATGCAGTGTTTCCTTGATTGAATTAGCTCTCACACCAATATTTGCGTCTAGAGCCTTTGCATTGAGGGCTATCTGAAAACGGCTGTGGCGCTGAAGTTGCCTGTGAATGTGGAGTTGGTGGCATGTGAAACCCGCATGTGGAGCATTCGTTTGTGTGGGATGCTCTACTAGATTCATTCCTAGATAATGCACTCAAAGGGCACTAAGCATAGAGTGTGAAACTGAGTTTCCTTGAGAGCTGCTTGGAAGCCTGATGGTGTGTGAAGTTAGTGAGCCAAATGGAGTTGTTCTCCCACAAGAACCACTCGGCTGATCCTTCTTCAATATGTCATTCACCAACATGCAGTGTTTCCTTGATTGAATTAGCTCTCACACAAATATTTGCGTCTAGAGCCTTTGCATTGAGGGCTATCTGAAAACGGCTGTGGCGCTGAAGTTGCATGTGAATGTGGAGTTGGTTTCATGTGAAACCTGCATGTGGAGCATTCGTTTCTGTGGGATGCTCTACTGGATTCATTCCTAGATGATGCACTCAAAGGGCACTAAGCATAGAGTGTGAAAACTGAGTTTCCTTGAGAGCTGCTTGGAAGCCTGATGGTGTGTGAAGTTAGTGAGCCAAATGGAGTTGTTCTCCCACAAGAACCACTCGGCTGATCCTTCTTCAATATGCCCTTCACCAACACGCAGTGTTTCCTTGATTGAATTAGCTCTCACACCAATATTTGCGTCTAGAGCCTTTGCATTGAGGGCTATCTGAAAACGGCTGTGGCGCTGAAGTTGCCTGTGAATGTGGAGTTGGTGGCATGTGAAACCCGCATGTGGAGCATTCGTTTGTGTGGGATGCTCTACCAGATTCATTCCTAGATAATGCACTCAAAGGGCACTAAGCCTAGAGTGTGAAAACTGAGTTTCCTTGAGAGCTGCTTGGAAGCCTGATGGTGTGTGAAGTTAGTGAGCCAAATGGAGTTGTTCTCCCACAAGAACCACTCGGCTGATCCTTCTTCAATATGCCCTTCAGCAACATGCAGTGTTTCCTTGATTGAATTAGCTCTCACACCAATATTTGCGTCTAGAGCCTTTGCATTGAGGGCATTCTGACAACGGCTGTGGCGCTGAAGTTGCCTGTGAATGTGGAGTTGGTGGGATGTGAAACCCGCATGTGGAGCATTCGTTTGTGTGGGATGCTCTACTAGATTCATTTCTAGATAATGCACTCAAAGGGCACTAAGCATAGAGTGTGAAAACTGAGTTTCCTTGAGAGCTGCTTAGAAGCCTGATGGTGTGTGACGTTAGTGAGCCAAATGGAGTTGTTCTCCCACAAGAACCACTCGGCTGATCCTTCTTCAATATGCCCTTCAGCAACATGCAGTGTTTCCTTGATTGAATTAGCTCTCACACCAATATTTGCGTCTAGAGCCTTTGCATTGAGGGCTATCTGACAACGGCTGTGGCGCTGAAGTTGCCTGTGAATGTGGAGTTGGTGGCATGTGAAACCCGCATGTGGAGCATTCATTTGTGAGGGATGCTCACATGCTTCATTTCAGTCCTAAGCACTCAAAGGGCACTAAGCATAGAGTGTGAAAACTGAGTTTCCTTGAGAGCTGCTTGGAAGCCTGATGGTGTGTGAAGTTAGTGAGCCAAATGGAGTTGTTCTCCCACAAGAACCACTCGGCTGATCCTTCTTCAATATGCCCTAGAGCAACACGCAGTGTTTCCTTGATTGAATTAGCTCTCACACCAATATTTGCGTCTAGAGCCTTTGCATTGAGGGCTATCTGAAAACGGCTGTGGCGCTGAAGTTGCCTGTGAATGTGGAGTTGGTGGCATGTGAAACCCGCATGTGGAGCATGCGTTTGTGTGGGATGCTCTACCAGGTTCATTCCTAGATAATGCAGTGAAAGGGCACTAATCATAGAGTGTGAAAACTGAGTTTCCTTGAGAGCTGCTTGGAAGCCTGATGGTGTGTGAAGTTAGTGAGCCAAATGGAGTTGTTCTCCCACAAGAACCACTCGGCTGATCCTTCTTCAATATGCCCTTCAGCAAGATGCAGTGTTTCCTTGATTGAATTAGCTCTCACACCAATATTTGCGTCTAGAGCCATTGCATTGAGGGCTATCTGAAAACGGCTGTGGCGCTGAAGTTGCCTGTGAATGTGAAGTTGGTGGCATGTGAAACCCGCATGTGGAGCATTCGTTTGTGTGGGATGCTCTACTGGATTCATTCCTAGATGATGCACTCAAAGGGCACTAAGCATAGAGTGTGAAAACTGAGTTTTCTTGAGAGCTGCTTGGAAGCCTGATGGTGTGTGAAGTTAGTGAGCCAAATGGAGTTGTTCTCCCACAAGAACCACTCGGCTGATCCTTCTTCAATATGCCCTTCAGCAACATGCAGTGTTTTCTTCATTGAATTAGCTCTCACACCAATATTTTCGTCTAGAGCCTTTGCATTGAGGGCTATCTGAAAACGGCTGTGGCGCTGAAGTTGCCTGTGAATGTGGAGTTGGTGGCATGTGAAACCCGCATGTGGAGCATTCGTTTGTCTGGGATGCTCACCAAGCTTCATTTCAGTCCTAGGCACTCAAAGGGCACTAAGCATAGAGTGTGAAAACTGAGTTTCCTTGAGAGCTGCTTGGAAGCCTGATGGTGTGTGAAGTTAGTGAGCCAAATGGAGTTGTTCTCCCACAAGAACCACTCGGCTGATCCTTCTTCAATATGCCCTTCAGCAACATGCAGTGTTTCCTTGATTGAATTAGCTCTCACACCAATATTTGCGTCTAGAGCCTTTGCATTGAGGGCTATCTGAAAACGGCTGTGGCGCTGAAGTTGCCTGTGAATGTGGAGTTGGTGGCATGTGAAACCCGCATGTGGAGCATTCGTTTGTGTGGGATGCTCTACCAGGTTTACTCCTAGATAATGCACTCAAAGGTCACTAAGCATAGAGTGTGAAAACTGAGTTTCCTTGAGAGCTGCTTGGAAGCCTGATGGTGTGTGAAGTTAGTGAGCCAAATGGAGTTGTTCTCCCACAAGAACCACTCGGCTGATCCTCCTTCAATATGCCCTAGAGCAACACGCAGTGTTTCCTTGATTGAATTAGCTCTCACACCAATATTTGCGTCTAGAGCCTTTGCATTGAGGGCTATCTGAAAATGGCTGTGGCGCTGAAGTTGCATGTGAATGTGGAGTTGGTGGCATGTGAAACCCGCATGTGGAGCATGCGTTTGTGTGGGATGCTCTACCAGGTTCATTCCTAGATAATGCAGTGAAAGGGCACTAAGCATAGAGTGTGAAAACTGAGTTTCCTTGAGAGCTGCTTGGAAGCCTGATGGTGTGTGAAGTTAGTGAGCCAAATGGAGTTGTTCTCCCACAAGAACCACTCGGCTGATCCTTCTTCAATATGCTCCTCACCAATATGCAGTGTTTCCTTGATTGAATTAGCTCTCACACCAATATTTGCGTCTAGAGCCTTTGCATTGAGGGCTATCTGAAAACGGCTGTGGCGCTGAAGTTGCCTGTGAATGTGGAGTTGGTGGCATGTGAAACCCGCATGTGGAGCATTCGTTTCTGTGGGATGCTCTACTGGATTCATTCCTTGATGATGCACTCAAAGGGCACTAAGCATAGAGTGTGAAAACTGAGTTTCCTTGAGAGCTGCTTGGAAGCCTGATGGTGTGTGAAGTTAGTGAGCCAAATGGAGTTGTTCTCCCACAAGAACCACTCGGCTGATCCTTCTTCAATATGCCCTTCAGCAACATGCAGTGTTTCCTTGATTGAATTAGCTCTCACACCAATATTTGCGTCTAGAGCCTTTGCATTGAGGGCTATCTGAAAACGGCTGTGGCGCTGAATTTGCCTGTGAATGTGTAGTTGGTGGCATGTGAAACCCGCATGTGGAGCATTCGTTTCTGTGGGATGCTCTACCAGGTTTACTCCTAGATAATGCACGCAAAGGTCACTAAGCATATAGTGTGAAAACTGAGTTTCCTTGAGAGCTGCTTGGAAACCTGATGGTGTGTGAAGTTAGTGAGCCAAATGGAGTTGTTCTCCCACAAGAACCACTCGGCTGATCCTTCTTCAATATGCCCTTCACCAACATGCAGTGTTTCCTTGATTGAATTAGCTCTCACACCAATATTTGCGTCTAGAGCCTTTGCATTGAGGGCTATCTGAAAACGGCTGTGGCGCTGAAGTTGCCTGTGAATGTGGAGTTGGTGGCATGTGAAACCCGCATGTGGAGCATTCGTTTGTCTGGGATGCTCACCAAGCTTCATTTCAGTCCTAGGCACTCCTAGGGCACTAAGCATATAGTGTGAAAACTGAGTTTCCTTGAGAGCTGCTTGGAAGCCTGATGGTGTGTGAAGTTAGTGAGCCAAATGGAGTTGTTCTCCCACAAGAACCACTCGCCTGATCCTTCTTCAATATGCCCTTCACCAACATGCAGTGTTTCCTTCATTGAATTAGCTCTCACACCAATATTTGCGTCTAGAGCCTTTGCATTGAGGGCTATCTGAAAATGGCTGTGGCGCTGAAGTTGCCTGTGAATGTGGAGTTGGTGGCATGTGAAACCCGCATCTGGAGCATTCGTTTGTGTGGGATGCTCTACTAGATTCATTGCTAGATAATGCACTCAAAGGGCACTAAGCCTAGAGTGTGAAAACTGAGTTTCCTTGAGAGCTGCTTGGAAGCCTGATGGTGTGTGAAGTTAGTGAGCCAAATGGAGTTGTTCTCCCACAAGAACCACTCGGCTGATCCTTCTTCAATATGCCTTTCACCAACATGCAGTGTTTCCTTGATTGAATTAGCTCTCACACCAATATTTGCGTCTAGAGCCTTTGCATTGAGGGCTATCTGAAAACGGCTGTGGCGCTGAAGTTGCCTGTGAATGTGGAGTTGGTGGCATGTGAAACCCGCATGTGGAGCATTCGTTTGTGTGGGATGCTCTACTAGATTCATTCCTAGATAATGCACTCAAAGTGCACTAAGCATAGAGTGTGAAAACTGAGTTTCCTTGAGAGCTGCTTGGAAGCCTGATGGTGTGTGAAGTTAGTGAGCCAAATGGAGTTGTTCTCCCACAAGAACCACTTGGTTGATCCTTCTTCAATATGCCCTTCACCAACATGCAGTGTTTCCTTGATTGAATTAGCTCTCAAACGAATATTTGCGTCTAGAGCCTTTGCATTGAGGGCTATCTGACAACGGCTGTGGCGCTGAAGTTGCCTGTGAATGTGGAGTTGGTGGCATGTGAAACCCGCATGTGGAGCATTCGTTTGTGTGGGATGCTCACCAAGCTTCATTTCAGTCCTAGGCACTCAAAGGGCACTAAGCATAGAGTGTGAAAACTGAATTTCCTTGAGAGCTGCTTGGAAGCCTGATGGTGTGTGAAGTTAGTGAGCCAAATGGAGTTGTTCTCCCACAAGAACCACTCGGCTGATCCTTCTTCAATATGCCCTTCACCAACATGCAGTGTTTCCTTGATTGAATTAGCTCTCACACCAATATTTGCGTCTAGAGCCTTTGCATTGAGGGCTATCTGAAAACGACTGTGGCGCTGAAGTTGCTTGTGAATGTGGAGTTGGTGGCATGTGAAACCCGCATGTGGAGCATTCGTTTGTGTGGCATGCTCACCAAGCTTCATTTCAGTCCTAGGCACTCAAAGGTCACTAAGCATAGAGTGTGAAAACTGAGTTTCCTTGAGAGCTGCTTCGAAGCCTGATGGTGTGTGAAGTTAGTGAGCCAAATGGAGTTGTTCTCCCACAAGAACCACTCGGCTGATCCTTCTTCAATATGCCCTTCACCAACACGCAGTGTTTCCTTGATTGAATTAGCTCTCACACCAATATTTGCGTCTAGAGCCTTTGCATTGAGGGCTATCTGAAAACGGCTGTGGCGGTGAAGTTGCCTGTGAATGTGGAGTTGGTGTCATGTGAAACCCGCATGTGGAGCATTCGTTTGTGTGGGATGCTCTAATAGATTCATTCCTAGATAATGCACTCAAAGGGCACTAAGCATAGAGTGTGAAAACTGAGTTTCCTTGAGAGCTGCTTGGAAGCCTGATGGTGTGTGAAGTTAGTGAGCCAAATGGAGTTGTTCTCCCACAAGAACCACTCGGCTGATCCTTCTTCAATATACCCTTCAGCAACATGCAGTGTTTCCTTGATTGAATTAGCTCTCACACCAATATTTGCGTCTAGAGCCTTTGCATTGAGGGCTATCTGAAAACGGTTGTGGCGCTGAAGTTGCCTGTGAATGTGGAGTTGGTGGCATGTGAAACCCGCATGTGGAGCATTCTTTTGTGTGGAATGCTCTACCAGGTTCGTTTCTAGATAATGCAGTGAAAGAGCACTAAGCCTAGAGTGTGAAAACTGAGTTTTCTTGAGAGCTGCTTGGAAGCCTGATGGTGTGTGAAGTTAGTGAGCCAAATGGAGTTGTTCTCCCACAAGAACCACTCGGCTGATCCTTTTTCAATATGCCCTTCACCAACATGCAGTGTTTCCTTGATTGAATTAGCTCTCACACCAATATTTGCGTCTAGAGCCTTTGCATTGAGGGCTATCTGAAAATGGCTGTGGCGTTGAAGTTGCCTGAGAATGTGGAGTTGGTGGCATGTGAAACCCGCATGTGGAGCATTCGTTTGTGTGGGATGCTCACCAAGCTTCATTTCAGTCCTAGGCACTCAAAGGTCACTAAGCATAGAGTGTGAAAACTGAGTTTCCTTGAGAGCTGCTTGGAAGCCTGATGGTGTGTGAAGTTAGTGAGCCAAATGGAGTTGTTCTCCCACAAGAACCACTCGGCTGATCCTTCTTCAATATGCCCTTCACCAACATGCAGTGTTTCCTTGATTGAATTAGCTCTCACACCAATATTTGCGTCTAGAGCCTTTGCATTGAGGGCTATCTGAAAATGGCAGTGGCGTTGAAGTTGCCTGTGAATGTGGAGTTGGTGGCATGTGAAACCCGCATGTGGAGCATTCGTTTGTGTGGGATGCTCACCAAGCTTCATTTCAGTCCTAGGCACTCAAAGGTCACTAAGCATAGAGTGTGAAAACTGAGTTTCCTTGAGAGCTGCTTGGAAGCCTGATGGTGTGTGGTGTGTGAAGTTAGTGAGCCAAATGGAGTTGTTCTCCCACAAGAACCACTCGCCTGATCCTTCTTCAATATGCCCTTCACCAACATGCAGTGTTTCCTTCATTGAATTAGCTCTCACACCAATATTTGCGTCTAGAGCCTTTGCATTGAGGGCTATCTGAAAACGGCTGTGGCGCTGAAGTTGCCTGTGAATGTGGAGTTGGTGGCATGTGAAACCCGCATGTGGAGCATTCGTTTGTGTAGCATGCTCACCAAGTTTTATTTCAGTCCTAGGCACTCAAAGGGCACTAAGCATAGAGTGTGAAAACTGAGTTTCCTTGAGAGCTGCTTGGAAGCCTGATGGTGTGTGAAGTTAGTGAGCCAAATGGAGTTGTTCTCCCACAAGAACCACTCGGCTGATCCTTCTTCAATATGCCTTTCAGCAACACGCACTGTTTCCTTA
>NW_026698554.1:0-35798 GCF_030435755.1 Ochotona princeps
TGATGCTCACCAAGCTTCATTTCAGTCCTAGGCACTCAAAGGGCACTAAGCATAGAGTGTGAAAACTGAGTTTCCTTGAGAGCTGCTTGGAAGCCTGATGGTGTGTGAAGTTAGTGAGCCAAATGAGTTGTTTCTCCCACAAGAACCACTCGGCTGATCCTTCTTCAATATGCCCTTCAGCAACATGCAGTGTTTCCTTGATTGAATTAGCTCTCACACCAATATTTGCGTCTAGAGCCTTTGCATTGAGGGCTATCTGAAAACGGCTGTGGCGCTGAAGTTGCCTGTGAATGTGGAGTTGGTGTCATGTGAAATCCGCATGTGGGCATTCGTTTGTGTGGGATGCTCTCCAAGCTTCATTTCAGTCCTAGGCCATACAGAGGGCACTAAGCATAGAGTGTGAAAACTGAGTTTCCTTGAGAGCTGCTTGGAAGCCTGATGGTGTGTGAAGTTAGTGAGCCAAATGGAGTTGTTCTGCCACAAGAACCACTCGGCTGATCCTTCTTCAATATGCCCTTCAGCAACATGCCGTGTTTCCTTGATTGAATTAGCTCTCACAACAATATTTGCGTCTAGAGCCTTTGCATTGAGGGCTATCTGAAAACGGCTGTGGCGCTGAAGTTGCCTGTGAATGTGGAGTTGGTGGCATGTGAAACCCGCATGTGGAGCATTCGTTTGTGTGGGATGGTCTACCAGGTTCATTCCTACATAATGCTCTCAAAGGGCACTAAGCATAGATTGTGAAAACTGAGTTTCCTTGAGAGCTGCTTGGAAGCCTGATGGTGTGTGAAGTTAGTGAGCCAAATGGAGTTGTTTCTCCCACAAGAACCACTCGGCTGATCTTCTTCAATATGCCCTTCAGCAAAATGCAGTGTTTCCTTGATTGAATTAGCTCTCACACCAATATTTGCGTCTAGAGCCTTTGCATTGAGGGCTATCTGGAAAACGGCAGTGGCGCTGAAGTTGCCTGTGAATGTGGAGTTGGTGGCATGTGAAACCCGCATGTGGAGCATTCGTTTGTGTGGGATGCTCTACCAGGTTCATTCCTAGATAATGCTCTCAAAGGGCACTAAGCATAGAGTGTGAAAACTGAGTTTCCTTGAGAGCTGCTTGGAAGCCTGATTGTGTGTGAAGTTAGTGAGCCAAATGGAGTTGTTCTCCCACAAGAACCACTCAGCTGATCCTTCTTCAATATGCCCTTCACCAACATGCAGTGTTTCCTTGATTGAATTAGCTCTCACACCAATATTTGCGTCTAGAGCCTTTGCATTGAGGGCTATCTGAAAACGGCTGTGGCGCTGAAGTTGCCTGTGAATGTGGAGTTGGTGGCATGTGAAACCCGCATGTGGAGCATTCGTTGTGTGGGATGCTCACCAGCTTCATTTCAGTCTAGGCACTAAAAGGGCACTAAGCATAGAGTGTGAAAACTGAGTTTCCTTGAGAGCTGCTTGGAAGCCTGATGGTGTGTGAATTTAGTGAGCCAGAATGGAGTTGTTCTCCCCACAAGAACCACTCGGCTGATCCTTCTTCAATATGCCCTTCACCAACATGCAGTGTTTCCTTGATTGAATTAGCTCTCACACCAATATTGGCGTCTAGAGCCTTTGCATTGAGGGCTATCGAAAACGGCTGTGGCGCCTGAAGTTGCCTTGTGAATGTGGAGTTGGTGGCATGTGAAACCCGCATGTGGAGCATTCGTTTGTGTGGGATGCTCTACCAGGTTCATTCCTAGATAATGCACTCAAAGGGCACTAAGCATAGAGTGTGAAAACTGAGTTTCCTTGAGAGCTGCTTGGAAGCCTGATGGTGTGTGAAGTTAGTGAGCCAATGGAGTTGTTCTCCCACAAGAACCACTCGGCTGATCCTTCTTCAATATGCCCTTCAGCAACATGCAGTGTTTCCTTGATTGAATTAGCTCTCACACCAATATTTGCGTCTAGAGCCTTTGCATTGAGGGCTATCTGAAAACGGCTGTGGCGCTGAAGTTGCCTGTGAATGTGGAGTTGGTGTCATGTGAATCCGCATGGTTGGAGCATTCGTTTGTGTGGGGATGCTCTCCAGCTTCATTTCAGTCCTAGGCCATACAGAGGGCACTAAGCATAGAGTGTGAAAACTGAGTTTCCTTGAGCGCTGCTTGGAAGCCTGATGGTGTGAAGTTAGTGAGCCAAATGGAGTTGTTCTCCCACAAGAACCACTCGGCTGATCCTTCTTCAATATGCCCTTCACCAACATGCAGTGTTTCCTTGATTGAATTAGCTCTCACACCAATATTGGCGTCTAGAGCCTTTGCATTGAGGGCTATCTGAAAACGGCTGTGGCGCTGAAGTTGCCTGTGAATGTAGGAGTATGGTGGTGGCATGTGAAACCCGCATGTGGAGCATTCGTTTGTGTGGGATGCTCACCAAGCTTCATTTCAGTCCTAGGCACTCAAAGGGCACTAAGCATAGAGTGTGAAACTGAGTTTCCTTGAGAGCTGCTTGGAAGCCTGATGGTGTGTGAAGTTAGTGAGCCAAATGGAGTTGTTCTCCCACAAGAACCACTCGGCTGATCCTTCTTCAATATGCCCTTCAGCAACATGCAGTGTTTCCTTGATTGAATTAGCTCTCACACCAATATTTGCGTCTAGAGCCTTTGCATTGAGGGCTATCTGAAAACGGCTGTGGCGCTGAAGTTGCCTGTGAATGTGGAGTTGGTGTCATGTGAAATCCGCATGTGGAGCATTCGTTTGTGTGGGATGCTCTCCAAGCTTCATTTCAGTCCTAGGCCATACAGAGGGCACTAAGCATAGAGTGTGAAAACTGAGTTTCCTATGAGAGCTGCTTGGAAGCCTGATTGGTGTGTGAAGTTAGTGAGCCAAATGGAGTTGTTCTCCCACAAGAACCACTCGGCTGATCCTTCTTCAATATGCCCTTCACCAACATGCAGTGTTTCCTTGATTGAATTAGCTCTCACACCAATATTGGCGTCTAGAGCCTTTGCATTGAGGGCTATCTGAAAACGGCTGTGGCGCTGAAGTTGCCTGTGAATGTGGAGTTGGTGGCATGTGAAACCCGCATGTGGAGCATTCGTTTGTGTGGGATGCTCACCAAGCTTCATTTCAGTCCTAGGCACTCAAAGGGCACTAAGCATAGAGTGTGAAAACTGAGTTTCCTTGAGAGCTGCTTGGAAGCCTGATGGTGTGTGAAGTTAGTGAGCCAAATGGAGTTGTTCTCCCACAAGAACCACTCGGCTGATCCTTCTTCAATATGCCCTTCACCAACATGCAGTGTTTCCTTGATTGAATTAGCTCTCACACCAATATTTGCGTCTAGAGCCTTTGCATTGAGGGCTATCTGAAAACGGCTGTGGTGCTGAAGTTGCCTGTGAATGTGGAGTTGGTGGCATGTGAAACCCGCATGTGGAGCATTCGGTTATGTGGGATGCTCTCCAAGCTTCATTTCAGTCCTAGGCACTCATAGGGCACTAAGAATAGAGTGTGAAAACTGAGTTTCCTTGAGAGCTGCTTGGAAGCCTGATGGTGTGTGAAGTTAGTGAGCCAAATGGAGTTGTTCTCCCACAAGAACCACTCGGCTGATCCTTCTTCAATATGCCCTTCACCAACTTGCAGTGTTTCCTTAATTGAATTAGCTCTCACACCAATATTTGCGTCTAGAGCCTTTGCATTGAGGGCTATCTGAAAATGGATGTGGCGCTAAAGTTGCCTGTGAATGTGGAGTTGGTGGCATGTGAAACCCGCATGTGGAGCATTCGTTTCTGTGGGATGTTCTACCAGGTTCATTCCTAGATAATGCACTCAAAGGGCACTAAGCATAGAGTGTGAAAACTGAGTTTCCTTGAGAGCTGCTTGGAAGCCTGATGGTGTGTGAAGTTAGTGAGCCAAATGGAGTTGTTCTCCCACAAGAACCACTCGGCTGATCCTTCTTCAATATGCCCTTCAGCAACATGCAGTGTTTCCTTGATTGAATTAGCTCTCACACCAATATTTGCGTCTAGAGCCTTTGCATTGAGGGCTATCTGAAAACGGCTGTGGCGCTGAAGTTGCCTGTGAATGTGGAGTTGGTGGCATGTGAAACCCGCATGTGGAGCATTCGTTTGTGTGGGATGCTGATCAAGCTTCATTTCAGTCCTAGGCACTCACAGGGCACTAAGCATAGAGTGTGAAAACTGAGTTTCCTTGAGAGCTGCTTGGAAGCCTGATGGTGTGTGAAGTTAGTGAGCCAAATGGAGTTGTTCTCCCACAAGAACCACTCGGCTGATCCTTCTTCAATATGCCCTTCACCAACATGCAGTGTTTCCTTGATTGAATTAGCTCTCACACCAATATTTGCGTCTAGAGCCTTGGCATTGAGGGCTATCTGAAAACGGCTGTGGCGCTGAAGTTGCCTGTGAATGTGGAGTTGGTGGCATGTGAAACCCGCATGTGGAGCATTCGTTTATGTGGGATGCTCTCCAAGCTTCATTTCAGTCCTAGGCCATACAAAGGGCAATAAGCATAGAGTGTGAAAACTGAGTTTCCTTGAGAGCTGCTTGGAAGCCTGATGGTGTGTGACGTTAGTGAGCCAAATGGAGTTGTTCTCCCACAAGAACCACTCGGCTGATCCTTCTTCAATATGCCCTTCACCAACATGCAGTGTTTCCTTGATTGAATTAGCTCTCACACCAATATTTGCGTCTAGAGCCTTTGCATTGAGGGCTATCTGAAAACGGCTGTGGCGCTGAAGTTGCCTGTGAATGTGGAGTTGGTGGCATGTGAAACCCGCATGTGGAGCATTCGTTTGTGTGGGATGCTCTACCAGGTTCATTTCAGTCCTAGGCACTCAAAGGGCACTAAGCCTAGAGTGTGAAAACTGAGTTTCCTTGAGAGCTGCTTGGAAGCCTGATGGTGTGTGAAGTTAGTGAGCCAAATGGAGTTGTTCTCCCACAAGAACCACTCGGCTGATCCTTCTTCAATATGCCCTTCACCAACATGCAGTGTTTCCTTGATTGAATTAGCTCTCACACCAATATTTGCGTCTAGAGCCTTTGCATTGAGGGCTATCTGAAAATGGCTGTGGCGCTAAAGTTGCCTGTGAATGTGGAGTTGGTGGCATGTGAAACCCGCATGTGGAGCATTCGTTTGTGTGGGATGCTCTACCAGGTTCATTCCTAGATAATGCACTCAAAGGGCACTAAGCATAGAGTGTGAAAACTGAGTTTCCTTGAGAGCTGCTTGGAAGCCTGATGGTGTGTGAAGTTAGTGAGCCAAATGGAGTTGTTCTCCCACAAGAACCACTCGGCTGATCCTTCTTCAATATGCCCTTCACCAACATGCAGTGTTTCCTTGATTGAATTAGCTCTCACACCAATATTTGCGTCTAGAGCCTTTGCATTGAGGGCTATCTGAAAACGGCTGTGGCGCTGAAGTTGCCTGTGAATGTGGAGTTGGTGGCATGTGAAACCCGCATGTGGAGCATTCGTTTGTGTGGGATGCTCTACCAGGTTCATTCCTACATAATGCACTCAAAGGGCACTAAGCATAGAGTGTGAAAACTGAGTTTCCTTGAGAGCTGCTTGGAAGCCTGATGGTGTGTGAAGTTAGTGAGCCAAATGGAGTTGTTCTCCCACAAGAACCACTCGGCTGATCCTTCTTCAATATGCCCTTCACCAACATGTAGTGTTTCCTTGATTGAATTAGCTCTCACACCAATATTTTTGTCTAGAGCCTTTTTATTGAGGGCTATCTGAAAACGGCTGTGGCGCTGAAGTTGCCTGTGAATGTGGAGTTGGTGGCATGTGAAACCCGCATGTGGAGCATTCGTTTGTGTGGGATGCTGACCAAGCTTCATTTCAGTCCTAGGCACTCAAAGGGCACTAAGCATAGAGTGTGAAACCTGAGTTTCCTTGAGAGCTGCTTGGAAGCCTGATGGTGTGTGAAGTTAGTGAGCCAAATGGAGTTGTTCTCCCACAAGAACCACTCGGCTGATCCTTCTTCAATATGCCCTTCACCAACATGCAGTGTTTCCTTGATTGAATTAGCTCTCACACCAATATTTGCGTCTAGAGCCTTTGCATTGAGGGCTATCTGAAAACGGCTGTGGCGCTGAAGTTGCCTGTGAATGTGGAGTTGGTGGCATGTGAAACCCGCATGTGGAGCATTCGTTTATGTGGGATGCTCTCCAAGGTTCATTTCAGTCCTACGAACACAAAGGGCACTAAGCATAGAGTGTGAAAACTGAGTTTCCTTGAGAGCTGCTTGGAAGCCTGATGGTGTGTGAAGTTAGTGAGCCAAATGGAGTTGTTCTCCCACAAGAACCACTCGGCTGATCCTTCTTCAATATGCCCTTCAGCAACATGCAGTGTTTCCTTGATTGAATTAGCTCTCACACCAATATTTGCGTCTAGAGCCTTTGCATTGAGGGCTATCTGAAAACGGCTGTGGCGCTGAAGTTGCCTGTGAATGTGGAGTTGGTGGCATGTGAAACCCGCATGTGGAGCATTCGTTTATGTGGGATGCTCTCCAAGCTTCATTTCAGTCCTAGGCACTCATAGGGCACTAAGCATAGAGTGTGAAAACTGAGTTTCCTTGAGAGCTGCTTGGAAGCCTGATGGTGTGTGAAGTTAGTGAGCCAAATGGAGTTGTTCTCCCACAAGAACCACTCGGCTGATCCTTCTTCAATATGCCCTTCAGCAACATGCAGTGTTTCCTTGATTGAATTAGCTCTCACACCAATATTTGTGTCTAGAGCCTTTGCATTGAGGGCTATCTGAAAACGGCTGTGGCGCTGAAGTTGCCTGTGAATGTGGAGTTGGTGGCATGTGAAACCCGCATGTGGAGCATTCGTTTGTGTGGGATGCTCTACCAGGTTCATTCCTACATAATGCTGTCAAAGGGCACTAAGCATAGAGTGTGAAAACTGAGTTTCCTTGAGAGCTGCTTGGAAGCCTGATGGTGTGTGAAGTTAGTGAGCCAAATGGAGTTGTTCTCCCACAAGAACCACTCGGCTGATCCTTCTTCAATATGCCCTTCACCAACATGCAGTGTTTCCTTGATTGAATTAGCTCTCACACCAATATTTGCGTCTAGAGCCTTTGCATTGAGGGCTATCTGAAAATGGCTGTGGCGCTAAAGTTGCCTGTGAATGTGGAGTTGGTGGCATGTGAAACCCGCATGTGGAGCATTCGTTTCTGTGGGATGCTCTCCCAGATTCATTTCAATCCTAGGCACTCAAAGGGCACTAAGCATAGAGTGTGAAAACTGAGTTTCCTTGAGAGCTGCTTGGAAGCCTGATGGTGTGTGAAGTTAGTGAGCCAAATGGAGTTGTTCTCCCACAAGAACCACTCGGCTGATCATTCTTCAATATGCCCTTCACCAACATGCAGTGTTTCCTTGATTGAATTATCTCTCACAACAATATTTGCGTCTAGAGCCTTTGCATTGAGGTCTATCTGAAAACGGCTGTGGCGCTGAAGTTGCCTGTGAATGTGGAGTTGGTGGCATGTGAAACCCGCATGTGGAGCATTCGTTTGTGTGGGATGCTCACCAAGCTTCATTTCAGTCCTAGGCACTCAAAGGGCACTAAGCATAGAGTGTGAAAACTGAGTTTCCTTGAGAGCTGCTTGGAAGCCTGATGGTGTGTGAAGTTAGTGAGCCAAATGGAGTTGTTCTCCCACAAGAACCACTCGGCTGATCCTTCTTCAATATGCCCTTCACCAACATGCAGTGTTTCCTTGATTGAATTAGCTCTCACACCAATATTTGCATCTAGAGCCTTTGCATTGAGGGCTATCTGAAAACGGCTGTGGCGCTGAAGTTGCCTGTGAATGTGAAGTTGGTGGCATGTGAAACCCGCATGTGGAGCATTCGTTTGTGTGGGATGCTCACCAAGCTTCATTTCAGTCCTAGGCACTCAAAGGGCACTAAGCATAGAGTGTGAAAACTGAGTTTCCTTGAGAGCTGCTTGGAAGCCTGATGGTGTGTGAAGTTAGTGAGCCAAATGGAGTTGTTCTCCCACAAGAACCACTCGGCTGATCCTTCTTCAATATGCCCTTCAGCAACATGCAGTGTTTCCTTGATTGAATTAGCTCTCACACCAATATTTGTGTCTAGAGCCTTTGCATTGAGGGCTATCTGAAAACGGCTGTGGCGCTGAAGTTGCCTGTGAATGTGGAGTTGGTGGCATGTGAAACCCGCATGTGGAGCATTCGTTTGTGTGGGATGCTCTACCAGGTTCATTCCTACATAATGCTCTCAAAGGGCACTAAGCATAGAGTGTGAAAACTGAGTTTCCTTGAGAGCTGCTTGGAAGCCTGATGGTGTGTGAAGTTAGTGAGCCAAATGGAGTTGTTCTCCCACAAGAACCACTCGGCTGATCCTTCTTCAATATGCCCTTCACCAACATGCAGTGTTTCCTTGATTGAATTAGCTCTCACACCAATATTTGCGTCTAGAGCCTTTGCATTGAGGGCTATCTGAAAACGGCTGTGGCGCTGAAGTTGCCTGTGAATGTGGAGTTGGTGGCATGTGAAACCCGCATGTGGAGCATTCGTTTGTGTGGGATGCTCTACCAGGTTCATTCCTAGATAATGCTCTCAAAGGGCACTAAGCATAGAGTGTGAAAACTGAGTTTCCTTGAGAGCTGCTTGGAAGCCTGATGGTGTGTGAAGTTAGTGAGCCAAATGGAGTTGTTCTCCCACAAGAACCACTCGGCTGATCTTTCTTCAATATGCCCTTCACCAACATGCAGTGTTTCCTTGATTGAATTAGCTCTCACACCAATATTTGCATCTAGAGCCTTTGCATTGAGGGCTATCTGAAAACGGCTGTGGCGCTGAAGTTGCCTGTGAATGTGGAGTTGGTGGCATGTGAAACCCGCATGTGGAGCATTCGTTTGTGTGGGATGCTCTACCAGGTTCATTTCAGTCCTAGGCACTCAAAGGGCACTAAGCATAGAGTGTGAAAACTGAGTTTCCTTGAGAGCTGCTTGGAAGCCTGATGGTGTGTGAAGTTAGTGAGCCAAATGGAGTTGTTCTCCCACAAGAACCACTCGGCTGATCCTTCTTCAATATGCCCTTCACCAACATGCAGTGTTTCCTTGATTGAATTAGCTCTCACACCAATATTTGTGTCTAGAGCCTTTGCATTGAGGGCTATCTGTAAACGGCTGTGGCGCTGAAGTTGCCTGTGAATGTGGAGTTGGTGTCATGTGAAACCCGCATGTGGAGCATTCGTTTGTGTGGGATGCTGACCAAGCTTCATTTCAGTCCTAGGCACTCAAAGGGCACTAAGCATAGAGTGTGAAACCTGAGTTTCCTTGAGAGCTGCTTGGAAGCCTGATGGTGTGTGAAGTTAGTGAGCCAAATGGAGTTGTTCTCCCACAAGAACCACTCGGCTGATCCTTCTTCAATATGCCCTTCACCAACATGCAGTGTTTCCTTGATTGAATTAGCTCTCACACCAATATTTGCGTCTAGAGCCTTTGCATTGAGGGCTATCTGAAAATGGCTGTGGCGCTAAAGTTGCCTGTGAATGTGGAGTTGGTGGCATGTGAAACCCGCATGTGGAGCATTCGTTTGTGTGGGATGCTCTACCAGGTTCATTCCTAGATAATGCACTCAAAGGGCACTAAGCATAGAGTGTGAAAACTGAGTTTCCTTGAGAGCTGCTTGGAAGCCTGATGGTGTGTGAAGTTAGTGAGCCAAATGGAGTTGTTCTCCCACAAGAACCACTCGGCTGATCCTTCTTCAATATGCCCTTCACCAACATGCAGTGTTTCCTTGATTGAATTAGCTCTCACACCAATATTTGCATCTAGAGCCTTTGCATTGAGGGCTATCTGAAAATGGCTGTGGCGCTAAAGTTGCCTGTGAATGTGAAGTTGGTGGCATGTGAAACCCGCATGTGGAGCATTCGTTTGTGTGGGATGTTCTACCAGGTTCATTCCTAGATAATGCACTCAAAGGGCACTAAGCATAGAGTGTGAAAACTGAGTTTCCTTGAGAGCTGCTTGGAAGCCTGATGGTGTGTGAAGTTAGTGAGCCAAATGGAGTTGTTCTCCCACAAGAACCACTCGGCTGATCCTTCTTCAATATGCCCTTCACCAACATGCAGTGTTTCCTTGATTGAATTAGCTCTCACACCAATATTTGCGTCTAGAGCCTTTGCATTGAGGGCTATCTGAAAACGGCTGTGGCGCTGAAGTTGCCTGTGAATGTGGAGTTGGTGGCATGTGAAACCCGCATGTGGAGCATTCGTTTGTGTGGGATGCTGACCAAGCTTCATTTCAGTCCTAGGCACACAAAAGGCACTAAGCATAGAGTGTGAAAACTGAGTTTCCTTGAGAGCTGCTTGGAAGCCTGATGGTGTGTGAAGTTAGTGAGCCAAATGGAGTTGTTCTCCCACAAGAACCACTCGGCTGATCCTTCTTCAATATGCCCTTCACCAACATGCAGTGTTTCCTTGATTGAATTAGCTCTCACACCAATATTTGCGTCTAGAGCCTTTGCATTGAGGGCTATCTGAAAATGGCTGTGGCGCTAAAGTTGCCTGTGAATGTGGAGTTGGTGGCATGTGAAACCCGCATGTGGAGCATTCGTTTCTGTGGGATGCTCTCCCAGATTCATTTCAATCCTAGGCACTCAAAGGGCACTAAGCATAGAGTGTGAAAACTGAGTTTCCTTGAGAGCTGCTTGGAAGCCTGATGGTGTGTGAAGTTAGTGAGCCAAATGGAGTTGTTCTCCCACAAGAACCACTCGGCTGATCCTTCTTCAATATGCCCTTCACCAACATGCAGTGTTTCCTTGATTGAATTAGCTCTCACACCAATATTTGCGTCTAGAGCCTTTGCATTGAGGGCTATCTGAAAACGGCTGTGGCGCTGAAGTTGCCTGTGAATGTGGAGTTGGTGGCATGTGAAACCCGCATGTGGAGCATTCGTTTGTGTGGGATGCTCTACCAGGTTCATTCCTAGATAATGCACTCAAAGGGCACTAAGCATAGAGTGTGAAAACTGAGTTTCCTTGAGAGCTGCTTGGAAGCCTGATGGTGTGTGAAGTTAGTGAGCCAAATGGAGTTGTTCTCCCACAAGAACCACTCGGCTGATCCTTCTTCAATATGCCCTTCACCAACATGCAGTGTTTCCTTGATTGAATTAGCTCTCACACCAATATTTGCGTCTAGAGCCTTTGCATTGAGGGCTATCTGAAAACGGCTGTGGCGCTGAAGTTGCCTGTGAATGTGGAGTTGGTGGCATGTGAAACCCGCATGTGGAGCATTCGTTTATGTGGGATGCTCTCCAAGCTTCATTTCAGTCCTAGGCACTCATAGGGCACTAAGCATAGAGTGTGAAAACTGAGTTTCCTTGAGAGCTGCTTGGAAGCCTGATGGTGTGTGAAGTTAGTGAGCCAAATGGAGTTGTTCTCCCACAAGAACCACTCGGCTGATCCTTCTTCAATATGCCCTTCAGCAACATGCAGTGTTTCCTTGATTGAATTAGCTCTCACACCAATATTTGCGTCTAGAGCCTTTGCATTGAGGGCTATCTGAAAACGGCTGTGGCGCTGAAGTTGCCTGTGAATGTGGAGTTGGTGGCATGTGAAACCCGCATGTGGAGCATTCGTTTGTGTGGGATGCTCTACCAGGTTCATTCCTAGATAATGCACTCAAAGGGCACTAAGCATAGAGTGTGAAACCTGAGTTTCCTTGAGAGCTGCTTGGAAGCCTGATGGTGTGTGAAGTTAGTGAGCCAAATGGAGTTGTTCTCCCACAAGAACCACTCGGCTGATCCTTCTTCAATATGCCCTTCACCAACATGCAGTGTTTCCTTGATTGAATTAGCTCTCACACCAATATTTGCGTCTAGAGCCTTTGCATTGAGGGCTATCTGAAAACGGCTGTGGCGCTGAAGTTGCCTGTGAATGTGGAGTTGGTGGCATGTGAAACCCGCATGTGGAGCATTCGTTTGTGTGGGATGCTCACCAAGCTTCATTTCAGTCCTAGGCACTCAAAGGGCACTAAGCATAGAGTGTGAAAACTGAGTTTCCTTGAGAGCTGCTTGGAAGCCTGATGGTGTGTGAAGTTAGTGAGCCAAATGGAGTTGTTCTCCCACAAGAACCACTCGGCTGATCCTTCTTCAATATGCCCTTCACCAACATGCAGTGTTTCCTTGATTGAATTAGCTCTCACACCAATAGTTGCATCTAGAGCCTTTGCATTGAGGGCTATCTGAAAACGGCTGTGGCGCTGAAGTTGCCTGTGAATGTGGAGTTGGTGGCATGTGAAACCCGCATGTGGAGCATTCGTTTGTGTGGGATGCTCTGCCAGGTTCATTCCTACATAATGCTCTCAAAGGGCACTAAGCATAGAGTGTGAAACCTGAGTTTCCTTGAGAGCTGCTTGGAAGCCTGATGGTGTGTGAAGTTAGTGAGCCAAATGGAGTTGTTCTCCCACAAGAACCACTCGGCTGATCCTTCTTCAATATGCCCTTCACCAACATGCAGTGTTTCCTTGATTGAATTAGCTCTCACACCAATATTTGCGTCTAGAGCCTTTGCATTGAGGGCTATCTGAAAACGGCTGTGGCGCTGAAGTTGCCTGTGAATGTGGAGTTGGTGGCATGTGAAACCCGCATGTGGAGCATTCGTTTGTGTGGGATGCTCTACCAGGATCATTCCTACATAATGCTCTCAAAGGGCACTAAGCATAGAGTGTGAAAACTGAGTTTCCTTGAGAGCTGCTTGGAAGCCTGATGGTGTGTGAAGTTAGTGAGCCAAATGGAGTTGTTCTCCCACAAGAACCACTCGGCTGATCCTTCTTCAATATGCCCTTCACCAACATGCAGTGTTTCCTTGATTGAATTAGCTCTCACACCAATATTTGCGTCTAGAGCCTTTGCATTGAGGGCTATCTGAAAACGGCTGTGGCGCTGAAGTTGCCTGTGAATGTGGAGGTGGTGGCATGTGAAACCCGCATGTGGAGCATTCGTTTGTGTGGGATGCTCACCAAGCTTCATTTCAGTCCTAGGCACTCAAAGGGCACTAAGCATAGAGTGTGAAAACTGAGTTTCCTTGAGAGCTGCTTGGAAGCCTGATGGTGTGTGAAGTTAGTGAGCCAAATGGAGTTGTTCTCCCACAAGAACCACTCGGCTGATCCTTCTTCAATATGCCCTTCACCAACATGCAGTGTTTCCTTGATTGAATTAGCTCTCACACCAATATTTGCGTCTAGAGCCTTTGCATTGAGGGCTATCTGAAAACGGCTGTGGCGCTGAAGTTGCCTGTGAATGTGGAGTTGGTGGCATGTGAAACCCGCATGTGGAGCATTCGTTTGTGTGGGATGCTCTACCAGGTTCATTCCTAGATAATGCTCTCAAAGGGCACTAAGCATAGAGTGTGAAAACTGAGTTTCCTTGAGAGCTGCTTGGAAGCCTGATGGTGTGTGAAGTTAGTGAGCCAAATGGAGTTGTTCTCCCACAAGAACCACTCGGCTGATCTTTCTTCAATATGCCCTTCACCAACATGCAGTGTTTCCTTGATTGAATTAGCTCTCACACCAATATTTGCGTCTAGAGCCTTTGCATTGAGGGCTATCTGAAAACGGCTGTGGCGCTGAAGTTGCCTGTGAATGTGGAGTTGGTGGCATGTGAAACACGCATGTGGAGCATTCGTTTGTGTGGGATGCTCCACCAGGTTCATTTCAGTCCTAGGCACTCAAAGGGCACTAAGCATAGAGTGTGAAAACTGAGTTTCCTTGAGAGCTGCTTGGAAGCCTGATGGTGTGTGAAGTTAGTGAGCCAAATGGAGTTGTTCTCCCACAAGAACCACTCGGCTGATCCTTCTTCAATATGCCCTTCACCAACATGCAGTGTTTCCTTGATTGAATTAGCTCTCACACCAATATTTGTGTCTAGAGCCTTTGCATTGAGGGCTATCTGTAAACGGCTGTGGCGCTGAAGTTGCCTGTGAATGTGGAGTTGGTGTCATGTGAAACCCGCATGTGGAGCATTCGTTTGTGTGGGATGCTGACCAAGCTTCATTTCAGTCCTAGGCACTCAAAGGGCACTAAGCATAGAGTGTGAAACCTGAGTTTCCTTGAGAGCTGCTTGGAAGCCTGATGGTGTGTGAAGTTAGTGAGCCAAATGGAGTTGTTCTCCCACAAGAACCACTCGGCTGATCCTTCTTCAATATGCCCTTCACCAACATGCAGTGTTTCCTTGATTGAATTAGCTCTCACACCAATATTTGCATCTAGAGCCTTTGCATTGAGGGCTATCTGAAAATGGCTGTGGCGCTAAAGTTGCCTGTGAATGTGGAGTTGGTGGCATGTGAAACCCGCATGTGGAGCATTCGTTTGTGTGGGATGCTCTACCAGGTTCATTCCTAGATAATGCACTCAAAGGGCACTAAGCATAGAGTGTGAAAACTGAGTTTCCTTGAGAGCTGCTTGGAAGCCTGATGGTGTGTGAAGTTAGTGAGCCAAATGGAGTTGTTCTCCCACAAGAACCACTCGGCTGATCCTTCTTCAATATGCCCTTCACCAACATGCAGTGTTTCCTTGATTGAATTAGCTCTCACACCAATATTTGCATCTAGAGCCTTTGCATTGAGGGCTATCTGAAAATGGCTGTGGCGCTAAAGTTGCCTGTGAATGTGAAGTTGGTGGCATGTGAAACCCGCATGTGGAGCATTCGTTTCTGTGGGATGTTCTACCAGGTTCATTCCTAGATAATGCACTCAAAGGGCACTAAGCATAGAGTTTGAAAACTGAGTTTCCTTGAGAGCTGCTTGGAAGCCTGATGGTGTGTGAAGTTAGTGAGCCAAATGGAGTTGTTCTCCCACAAGAACCACTCGGCTGATCCTTCTTCAATATGCCCTTCACCAACATGCAGTGTTTCCTTGATTGAATTAGCTCTCACACCAATATTTGCGTCTAGAGCCTTTGCATTGAGGGCTATCTGAAAACGGCTGTGGCGCTGAAGTTGCCTGTGAATGTGGAGTTGGTGGCATGTGAAACCCGCATGTGGAGCATTCGTTTGTGTGGGATGCTGACCAAGCTTCATTTCAGTCCTAGGCACACAAAAGGCACTAAGCATAGAGTGTGAAAACTGAGTTTCCTTGAGAGCTGCTTGGAAGCCTGATGGTGTGTGAAGTTAGTGAGCCAAATGGAGTTGTTCTCCCACAAGAACCACTCGGCTGATCCTTCTTCAATATGCCCTTCACCAACATGCAGTGTTTCCTTGATTGAATTAGCTCTCACACCAATATTTGCGTCTAGAGCCTTTGCATTGAGGGCTATCTGAAAATGGCTGTGGCGCTAAAGTTGCCTGTGAATGTGGAGTTGGTGGCATGTGAAACCCGCATGTGGAGCATTCGTTTCTGTGGGATGCTCTACCAGATTCATTTCAATCCTAGGCACTCAAAGGGCACTAAGCATAGAGTGTGAAAACTGAGTTTCCTTGAGAGCTGCTTGGAAGCCTGATGGTGTGTGAAGTTAGTGAGCCAAATGGAGTTGTTCTCCCACAAGAACCACTCGGCTGATCCTTCTTCAATATGCCCTTCACCAACATGCAGTGTTTCCTTGATTGAATTAGCTCTCACACCAATATTTGCGTCTAGAGCCTTTGCATTGAGGGCTATCTGAAAACGGCTGTGGCGCTGAAGTTGCCTGTGAATGTGGAGTTGGTGGCATTGAAACCCGCATGTGGAGCATTGGTTTGTGTGGGATGCTCTACCAGGTTCATTCCTACATAATGCACTCAAAGGGCACTAAGCATAGAGTGTGAAAACTGAGTTTCCTTGAGAGCTGCTTGGAAGCCTGATGGTGTGTGAAGTTAGTGAGCCAAATGGAGTTGTTCTCCCACAAGAACCACTCGGCTGATCCTTCTTCAATATGCCCTTCACCAACATGTAGTGTTTCCTTGATTGAATTAGCTCTCACACCAATATTTTTCTCTAGAGCATTTTTATTGAGGGCTATCTGAAAACGGCTGTGGCGCTGAAGTTGCCTGTGAATGTGGAGTTGGTGGCATGTGAAACCCGCATGTGGAGCATTCTTTTGTGTGGGATGCTGACCAAGCTTCATTTCAGTCCTAGGCACTCAAAGGGCACTAAGCATAGAGTGTGAAAACTGAGTTTCCTTGAGAGCTGCTTGGAAGCCTGATGGTGTGTGAAGTTAGTGAGCCAACTGGAGTTGTTCTCCCACAAGAACCACTCGGCTGATCCTTCTTCAATATGCCCTTCACCAACATGCAGTGTTTCCTTGATTGAATTAGCTCTCACACCAATATTTGCGTCTAGAGCCTTTGCATTGAGGGCTATCTGAAAACGGCTGTGGCGCTGAAGTTGCCTGTGAATGTGGAGTTGGTGGCATGTGAAACCCGCTAGTGGAGCATTCGTTTATGTGGGATGCTCTCCAAGCTTCATTTCAGTCCTAGGCACTCATAGGGCACTAAGCATAGAGTGTGAAAACTGAGTTTCCTTGAGAGCTGCTTGGAAGCCTGATGGTGTGTGAAGTTAGTGAGCCAAATGGAGTTGTTCTCCCACAAGAACCACTCGGCTGATCCTTCTTCAATATGCCCTTCACCAACATGCAGTGTTTCCTTGATTGAATTAGCTCTCACACCAATATTTGCGTCTAGAGCCTTTGCATTGAGGGCTATCTGAAAACGGCTGTGGCGCTGAAGTTGCCTGTGAATGTGGAGTTGGTGGCATGTGAAACCCGCATGTGGAGCATTCGTTTATGTGGGATGCTGACCAAGCTTCATTTCAGTCCTAGGCACTCATAGGGCACTAAGCATAGAGTGTGAAAACTGAGTTTCCTTGAGAGCTGCTTGGAAGCCTGATGGTGTGTGAAGTTAGTGAGCCAAATGGAGTTGTTCTCCCACAAGAACCACTCGGCTGATCCTTCTTCAATATGCCCTTCAGCAACATGCAGTGTTTCCTTGATTGAATTAGCTCTCACACCAATATTTGCGTCTAGAGCCTTTGCATTGAGGGCTATCTGAAAACGGCTGTGGCGCTGAAGTTGCCTGTGAATGTGGAGTTGGTGGCATGTGAAACCCGCATGTGGAGCATTCGTTTGTGTGGGATGCTCTACCAGGTTCATTCCTAGATAATGCACTCAAAGGGCACTAAGCATAGAGTGTGAAACCTGAGTTTCCTTGAGAGCTGCTTGGAAGCCTGATGGTGTGTGAAGTTAGTGAGCCAAATGGAGTTGTTCTCCCACAAGAACCACTCGGCTGATCCTTCTTCAATATGCCCTTCACCAACATGCAGTGTTTCCTTGATTGAATTAGCTCTCACACCAATATTTGCGTCTAGAGCCTTTGCATTGAGGGCTATCTGAAAACGGCTGTGGCGCTGAAGTTGCCTGTGAATGTGGAGTTGGTGGCATGTGAAACCCACATGTGGAGCATTCGTTTGTGTGGGATGCTCACCAAGCTTCATTTCAGTCCTAGGCACTCAAAGGGCACTAAGCATAGAGTGTGAAAACTGAGTTTCCTTGAGAGCTGCTTGGAAGCCTGATGGTGTGTGAAGTTAGTGAGCCAAATGGAGTTGTTCTCCCACAAGAACCACTCGGCTGATCCTTCTTCAATATGCCCTTCACCAACATGCAGTGTTTCCTTGATTGAATTAGCTCTCACACCAATAGTTGCATCTAGAGCCTTTGCATTGAGGGCTATCTGAAAACGGCTGTGGCGCTGAAGTTGCCTGTGAATGTGGAGTTGGTGGCATGTGAAACCCGCATGTGGAGCATTCGTTTGTGTGGGATGCTCTACCAGGTTCATTCCTACATAATGCTCTCAAAGGGCACTAAGCATAGAGTGTGAAAACTGAGTTTCCTTGAGAGCTGCTTGGAAGCCTGATGGTGTGTGAAGTTAGTGAGCCAAATGGAGTTGTTCTCCCACAAGAACCACTCGGCTGATCCTTCTTCAATATGCCCTTCACCAACATGCAGTGTTTCCTTGATTGAATTAGCTCTCACACCAATATTTGCGTCTAGAGCCTTTGCATTGAGGGCTATCTGAAAACGGCTGTGGCGCTGAAGTTGCCTGTGAATGTGGAGTTGGTGGCATGTGAAACCCGCATGTGGAGCATTCGTTTGTGTGGGATGCTCTACCAGGTTCATTCCTAGATAATGCTCTCAAAGGGCACTAAGCATAGAGTGTGAAAACTGAGTTTCCTTGAGAGCTGCTTGGAAGCCTGATGGTGTGTGAAGTTAGTGAGCCAAATGGAGTTGTTCTCCCACAAGAACCACTCGGCTGATCCTTCTTCAATATGCCCTTCACCAACATGCAGTGTTTCCTTGATTGAATTAGCTCTCACACCAATATTTGCGTCTAGAGCCTTTGCATTGAGGGCTATCTGAAAACGGCTGTGGCGCTGAAGTTGCCTGTGAATGTGGAGTTGGTGGCATGTGAAACCCGCATGTGGAGCATTCGTTTGTGTGGGATGCTCTACCAGGTTCATTCCTACATAATGCTCTCAAAGGGCACTAAGCATAGAGTGTGAAAACTGAGTTTCCTTGAGAGCTGCTTGGAAGCCTGATGGTGTGTGAAGTTAGTGAGCCAAATGCAGTTGTTCTCCCACAAGAACCACTCGGCTGATCCTTCTTCAATATGCCCTTCACCAACATGCAGTGTTTCCTTGATTGAATTAGCTCTCACACCAATATTTGCGTCTAGAGCCTTTGCATTGAGGGCTATCTGAAAACGGCTGTGGCGCTGAAGTTGCCTGTGAATGTGGAGTTGGTGGCATGTGAAACCCGCATGTGGAGCATTCGTTTGTGTGGGATGCTCTACCAGGTTCATTCCTAGAAAATGCTCTCAAAGGCCCTAAGCATAGAGTGTGAAAACTGAGTTTCCTTGAGAGCTGCTTGGAAGCCTGATGGTGTGTGAAGTTAGTGAGCCAAATGGAGTTGTTCTCCCACAAGAACCACTCGGCTGATCTTTCTTCTATATGCCCTTCACCAACATGCAGTGTTTCCTTGATTGAATTAGCTCTCACACCAATATTTGCGTCTAGAGCCTTTGCATTGAGGGCTATCTGAAAACGGCTGTGGCGCTGAAGTTGCCTGTGAATGTGGAGTTGGTGGCATGTGAAACCCGCATGTGGAGCATTCGTTTGTGTGGGATGCTCTACCAGGTTCATTTCAGTCCTAGGCACTCAAAGGGCACTAAGCATAGAGTGTGAAAACTGAGTTTCCTTGAGAGCTGCTTGGAAGCCTGATGGTGTGTGAAGTTAGTGAGCCAAATGGAGTTGTTCTCCCACAAGAACCACTCGGCTGATCCTTCTTCAATATGCCCTTCACCAACATGCAGTGTTTCCTTGATTGAATTAGCTCTCACACCAATATTTGCGTCTAGAGCCTTTGCATTGAGGGCTATCTGAAAACGGCTGTGGCGCTGAAGTTGCCTGTGAATGTGGAGTTGGTGGCATGTGAAACCCGCATGTGGAGCATTCGTTTATGTGGGATGCTCTCCAAGCTTCATTTCAGTCCTAGCCACTCATAAGGCACTAAGCATAGAGTGTGAAAACTGAGTTTCCTTGCGAGCTGCTTGGAAACCTGATGGTGTGTGAGGTTAGTGAGCCAAATGGAGTTGTTCTCCCACAAGAACCACTCGGCTGATCCTTCTTCAATATGCCCTTCACCAACATGCAGTGTTTCCTTGATTGAATTAGCTCTCACACCAATATTTGCGTCTAGAGCCTTTGCATTGAGGGCTATCTGAAAACGGCTGTGGCGCTGAAGTTGCCTGTGAATGTGGAGTTGGTGGCATGTGAAACCCGCATGTGGAGCATTCGTTTGTGTGGGATGCTGACCAAGCTTCATTTCAGTCCTAGGCACACAAAGGGCACTAAGCATAGAGTGTGAAAACTGAGTTTCCTTGAGAGCTGCTTGGAAGCCTGATGGTGTGTGAAGTTAGTGAGCCAAATGGAGTTGTTCTCCCACAAGAACCACTCGGCTGATCCTTCTTCAATATGCCCTTCACCAACATGCAGTGTTTCCTTGATTGAATTAGCTCTCACACCAATATTTGCGTCTAGAGCCTTTGCATTGAGGGCTATCTGAAAACGGCTGTGGCGCTGAAGTTGCCTGTGAATGTGGAGTTGGTGGCATGTGAAACCCGCATGTGGAGCATTCGTTTGTGTGGGATGCTCTACCAGGTTCATTCCTAGATAATGCACTCAAAGGGCACTAAGCATAGAGTGTGAAAACTGAGTTTCCTTGAGAGCTGCTTGGAAGCCTGATGGTGTGTGAAGTTAGTGAGCCAAATGGAGTTGTTCTCCCACAAGAACTACTCGGCTGATCCTTCTTCAATATGCCCTTCACCAACATGCAGTGTTTCCTTGATTGAATTAGCTCTCACACCAATATTTGCGTCTAGAGCCTTTGCATTGAGGGCTATCTGAAAACGGCTGTGGCGCTGAAGTTGCCTGTGAATGTGGAGTTGGTGGCATGTGAAACCCGCATGTGGAGCATTCGTTTCTGTGGGATGCTCACCAAGCTTCATTTCAGTCCTAGGCACTCAAAGGGCACTAAGCATAGAGTGTGAAAACTGAGTTTCCTTGAGAGCTGCTTGGAAGCCTGATGGTGTGTGAAGTTAGTGAGCCAAATGGAGTTGTTCTCCCACAAGAACCACTCGGCTGATCCTTCTTCAATATGCCCTTCACCAACATGCAGTGTTTCCTTGATTGAATTAGCTCTCACACCAATATTTGCGTCTAGAGCCTTTGCATTGAGGGCTATCTGAAAACGGCTGTGGCGCTGAAGTTGCCTGTGAATGTGGAGTTGGTGGCATGTGAAACCCGCATGTGGAGCATTCGTTTATGTGGGATGCTCTCCAAGCTTCATTTCAGTCCTAGGCACTCATAGGGCACTAAGCATAGAGTGTGAAAACTGAGTTTCCTTGAGAGCTGCTTGGAAGCCTGATGGTGTGTGAAGTTAGTGAGCCAAATGGAGTTGTTCTCCCACAAGAACCACTCGGCTGATCCTTCTTCAATATGCCCTTCAGCAATATGCAGTGTTTCCTTGATTGAATTAGCTCTCACACCAATAGTTGCATCTAGAGCCTTTGCATTGAGGGCTATCTGAAAACGGCTGTGGCGCTGAAGTTGCCTGTGAATGTGGAGTTGGTGGCATGTGAAACCCGCATGTGGAGCATTCGTTTGTGTGGGATGCTCTACCAGGTTCATTCCTAGATAATGCACTCAAAGGGCACTAAGCATAGAGTGTGAAACCTGAGTTTCCTTGAGAGCTGCTTGGAAGCCTGATGGTGTGTGAAGTTAGTGAGCCAAATGGAGTTGTTCTCCCACAAGAACCACTCGGCTGATCCTTCTTCAATATGCCCTTCACCAACATGCAGTGTTTCCTTGATTGAATTAGCTCTCACACCAATATTTGCGTCTAGAGCCTTTGCATTGAGGGCTATCTGAAAACGGCTGTGGCGCTGAAGTTGCCTGTGAATGTGGAGGTGGTGGCATGTGAAACCCGCATCTGGAGCATTCGTTTGTGTGGGATGCTCACCAAGCTTCATTTCAGTCCTAGGCACTCAAAGGGCACTAAGCATAGAGTGTGAAAACTGAGTTTCCTTGAGAGCTGCTTGGAAGCCTGATGGTGTGTGAAGTTAGTGAGCCAAATGGAGTTGTTCTCCCACAAGAACCACTCGGCTGATCCTTCTTCAATATGCCCTTCACCAACATGCAGTGTTTCCTTGATTGAATTAGCTCTCACACCAATATTTGCGTCTAGAGCCTTTGCATTGAGGGCTATCTGAAAACGGCTGTGGCGCTGAAGTTGCCTGTGAATGTGGAGTTGGTGGCATGTGAAACCCGCATGTGGAGCATTCGTTTGTGTGGGATGCTCTACCAGGTTCATTCCTACATAATGCTCTCAAAGGGCACTAAGCATAGAGTGTGAAAACTGAGTTTCCTTGAGAGCTGCTTGGAAGCCTGATGGTGTGTGAAGTTAGTGAGCCAAATGGAGTTGTTCTCCCACAAGAACCACTCGGCTGATCCTTCTTCAATATGCCCTTCACCAACATGCAGTGTTTCCTTGATTGAATTAGCTCTCACACCAATATTTGCGTCTAGAGCCTTTGCATTGAGGGCTATCTGAAAACGGCTGTGGCGCTGAAGTTGCCTGTGAATGTGGAGTTGGTGGCATGTGAAACCCGCATGTGGAGCATTCGTTTGTGTGGGATGCTCTACCAGGTTCATTCCTAGAAAATGCTCTCAAAGGCCACTAAGCATAGAGTGTGAAAACTGAGTTTCCTTGAGAGCTGCTTGGAAGCCTGATGGTGTGTGAAGTTAGTGAGCCAAATGGAGTTGTTCTCCCACAAGAACCACTCAGCTGATCTTTCTTCTATATGCCCTTCACCAACATGCAGTGTTTCCTTGATTGAATTAGCTCTCACACCAATATTTGCGTCTAGAGCCTTTGCATTGAGGGCTATCTGAAAACGGCTGTGGCGCTGAAGTTGCCTGTGAATGTGGAGTTGGTGGCATGTGAAACCCGCATGTGGAGCATTCGTTTGTGTGGGATGCTCTACCAGGTTCATTTCAGTCCTAGGCACTCAAAGGGCACTAAGCATAGAGTGTGAAAACTGAGTTTCCTTGAGAGCTGCTTGGAAGCCTGATGGTGTGTGAAGTTAGTGAGCCAAATGGAGTTGTTCTCCCACAAGAACCACTCGGCTGATCCTTCTTCAATATGCCCTTCACCAACATGCAGTGTTTCCTTGATTGAATTAGCTCTCACACCAATATTTGCATCTAGAGCCTTTGCATTGAGGGCTATCTGAAAATGGCTGTGGCGCTAAAGTTGCCTGTGAATGTGGAGTTGGTGGCATGTGAAACCCGCATGTGGAGCATTCGTTTCTGTGGGATGTTCTACCAGGTTCATTCCTAGATAATGCACTCAAAGGGCACTAAGCATAGAGTGTGAAAACTGAGTTTCCTTGAGAGCTCCTTGGAAGCCTGATGGTGTGTGAAGTTAGTGAGCCAAATGGAGTTGTTCTCCCACAAGAACCACTCCCCTGATCCTTCTTCAATATGCTCTTCACCAACATGCAGTGTTTCCTTGATTGAATTAGCTCTCACACCAATATTTGCGTCTAGAGCCTTTGCATTGAGGGCTATCTGAAAACGGCTGTGGCGCTGAAGTTGCCTGTGAATGTGGAGTTGGTGGCATGTGAAACCCGCATGTGGAGCATTCGTTTGTGTGGAATGCTGACCAAGCTTCATTTCAGTCCTAGGCACACAAAAGGCACTAAGCATAGAGTGTGAAAACTGAGTTTCCTTGCGAGCTGCTTGGAAACCTGATGGTGTGTGAGGTTAGTGAGCCAAATGGAGTTGTTCTCCCACAAGAACCACTCGGCTGATCCTTCTTCAATATGCCCTTCACCAACATGCAGTGTTTCCTTGATTGAATTAGCTCTCACACCAATATTGGCGTCTAGAGCCTTTGCATTGAGGGCTATCTGAAAAAGGCTGTGGCGCTGAAGTTGCCTGTGAATGTGGAGTTGGTGGCATGTGAAACCCGCATGTGGAGCATTCGTTTGTGTGGGATGCTGACCAAGCTTCATTTCAGTCCTAGGCACACAAAGGGCACTAAGCATAGAGTGTGAAAACTGAGTTTCCTTGAGAGCTGCTTGGAAGCCTGATGGTGTGTGAAGTTAGTGAGCCAAATGGAGTTGTTCTCCCACAAGAACCACTCGGCTGATCCTTCTTCAATATGCCCTTCACCAACATGCAGTGTTTCCTTGATTGAATTAGCTCTCACACCAATATTTGCGTCTAGAGCCTTTGCATTGAGGGCTATCTGAAAACGGCTGTGGCGCTGAAGTTGCCTGTGAATGTGGAGTTGGTGGCATGTGAAACCCGCATGTGGAGCATTCGTTTGTGTGGGATGCTCTACCAGGTTCATTCCTAGATAATGTACTCAAAGGGCACTAAGCATAGAGTGTGAAAACTGAGTTTCCTTGAGAGCTGCTTGGAAGCCTGATGGTGTGTGAAGTTAGTGAGCCAAATGGAGTTGTTCTCCCACAAGAACTACTCGGCTGATCCTTCTTCAATATGCCCTTCACCAACATGCAGTGTTTCCTTGATTGAATTAGCTCTCACACCAATATTTGCGTCTAGAGCCTTTGCATTGAGGGCTATCTGAAAACGGCTGTGGCGCTGAAGTTGCCTGTGAATGTGGAGTTGGTGGCATGTGAAACCCGCATGTGCAGCATTCGTTTGTGTGGGATGCTGACCAAGCTTCATTTCAGTCCTAGGCACTCAAAGGGCACTAAGCATAGAGTGTGAAACCTGAGTTTCCTTGAGAGCTGCTTGGAAGCCTGATGGTGTGTGAAGTTAGTGAGCCAAATGGAGTTGTTCTCCCACAAGAACCACTCGGCTGATCCTTCTTCAATATGCCCTTCACCAACATGCAGTGTTTCCTTGATTGAATTAGCTCTCACACCAATATTTGCGTCTAGAGCCTTTGCATTGAGGGCTATCTGAAAACGGCTGTGCCGCTGAAGTTGCCTGTGAATGTGGAGTTGGTGGCATGTGAAACCCGCATGTGCAGCATTCGTTTAAGTGGGATGCTCTCCAAGCTTAATTTCAATCCTAGGCACTCATAGGGCACTAAGCATAGAATGTGAAAACTGAGTTTCCTTGAGAGCTGCTTGGAAGCCTGATGGTGTGTGAAGTTAGTGAGCCAAATGGAGTTGTTCTCCCACAAGAACCACTCGGCTGATCCTTCTTCAATATGCCCTTCACCAACATGCAGTGTTTCCTTGATTGAATTAGCTCTCACACCAATATTTGCGTCTAGAGCCTTTGCATTGAGGGCTATCTGAAAACGGCTGTGGCGCTGAAGTTGCCTGTGAATGTGGAGTTGGTGGCATGTGAAACCCGCATGTGGAGCATTCGTTTGTGTGGGATGCTCACCAAGCTTCATTTCAGTCCTAGGCACTCAAAGGGCACTAAGCATAGAGTGTGAAAACTGAGTTTCCTTGAGAGCTGCTTGGAAGCCTGATGGTGTGTGAAGTTAGTGAGCCAAATGGAGTTGTTCTCCCACAAGAACCACTCGGCTGATCCTTCTTCAATATGCCCTTCACCAACATGCAGTGTTTCCTTGATTGAATTAGCTCTCACACCAATATTTGCGTCTAGAGCCTTTGCATTGAGGGCTATCTGAAAACGGCTGTGGCGCTGAAGTTGCCTGTGAATGTGGAGTTGGTGGCATGTGAAACCCGCATGTGGAGCATTCGTTTGTGTGGGATGATCTACCAGGTTCATTCCTACATAATGCTCTCAAAGGGCACTAAGCATAGAGTGTGAAAACTGAGTTTCCTTGAGAGCTGCTTGGAAGCCTGATGGTGTGTGAAGTTAGTGAGCCAAATGGAGTTGTTCTCCCACAAGAACCACTCGGCTGATCCTTCTTCAATATGCCCTTCACCAACATGCAGTGTTTCCTTGATTGAATTAGCTCTCACACCAATATTTGCGTCTAGAGCCTTTGCATTGAGGGCTATCTGAAAACGGCTGTGGCGCTGAAGTTGCCTGTGAATGTGGAGTTGGTGGCATGTGAAACCCGCATGTGGAGCATTCGTTTGTGTGGGATGCTCTACCAGGTTCATTCCTAGATAATGCTCTCAAAGGGCACTAAGCATAGAGTGTGAAAACTGAGTTTCCTTGAGAGCTGCTTGGAAACCTGATGGTGTGTGAAGTTAGTGAGCCAAATGGAGTTGTTCTCCCACAAGAACCACTCGGCTGATCTTTCTTCAATATGCCCTTCACCAACATGCAGTGTTTCCTTGATTGAATTAGCTCTCACACCAATATTTGCGTCTAGAGCCTTTGCATTGAGGGCTATCTGAAAACGGCTGTGGCGCTGAAGTTGCCTGTGAATGTGGAGTTGGTGGCATGTGAAACCCGCATGTGGAGCATTCGTTTGTGTGGGATGCTCTACCAGGTTCATTTCAGTCCTAGGCACTCAAAGGGCACTAAGCATAGAGTGTGAAAACTGAGTTTCCTTGAGAGCTGCTTGGAAGCCTGATGGTGTGTGAAGTTAGTGAGCCAAATGGAGTTGTTCTCCCACAAGAATCACTCGGCTGATCCTTCTTCAATATGCCCTTCACCAACATGCAGTGTTTCCTTGATTGAATTAGCTCTCACACCAATATTTGCGTCTAGAGCCTTTGCATTGAGGGCTATCTGAAAAAGGCTGTGGCGCTGAAGTTGCCTGTGAATGTGGAGTTGGTGGCATGTGAAACCCGCATGTGGAGCATTCGTTTATGTGGGATGCTCTCCAAGCTTCATTTCAGTCCTAGGCACTCATAAGGCACTAAGCATAGAGTGTGAAAACTGAGTTTCCTTGAGAGCTGCTTGGAAGCCTGATGGTGTGTGAAGTTAGTGAGCCAAATGGAGTTGTTCTCCCACAAGAACCACTCGGCTGATCCTTCTTCAATATGCCCTTCAGCAACATGCAGTGTTTCCTTGATTGAATTAGCTCTCACACCAATATTTGCATCTAGAGCCTTTGCATTGAGGGCTATCTGAAAATGGCTGTATGGCTAAAGTTGCCTGTGAATGTGGAGTTGGTGGCATGTGAAACCCGCATGTGGAGCATTCGTTTGTGTGGGATGTTCTACCAGGTTCATTCCTAGATAATGCACTCAAAGGGCACTAAGCATAGAGTGTGAAAACTGAGTTTCCTTGAGAGCTCCTTGGAAGCCTGATGGTGTGTGAAGTTAGTGAGCCAAATGGAGTTGTTCTCCCACAAGAACCACTCCCCTGATCCTTCTTCAATATGCCCTTCACCAACATGCAGTGTTTCCTTGATTGAATTAGCTCTCACATCAATATTTGCGTCTAGAGCCTTTGCATTGAGGGCTATCTGAAAACGGCTGTGGCGCTGAAGTTGCCTGTGAATGTGGAGTTGGTGGCATGTGAAACCCGCATGTGGAGCATTGGTTTGTGTGGGATGCTGACCAAGCTTCATTTCAGTCCTAGGCACACAAAAGGCACTAAGCATAGAGTGTGAAAACTGAGTTTCCTTGCGAGCTGCTTGGAAACCTGATGGTGTGTGAAGTTAGTGAGCCAAATGGAGTTGTTCTCCCACAAGAACCACTCGGCTGATCCTTCTTCAATATGCCCTTCACCAACATGCAGTGTTTCCTTGATTGAATTAGCTCTCACACCAATATTTGCGTCTAGAGCCTTTGCATTGAGGGCTATCTGAAAACGGCTGTGGCGCTGAAGTTGCCTGTGAATGTGGAGTTGGTGGCATGTGAAACCCGCATGTGGAGCATTGGTTTGTGTGGGATGCTGACCAAGCTTCATTTCAGTCCTAGGCACACAAAGGGCACTAAGCATAGAGTGTGAAAACTGAGTTTCCTTGAGAGCTGCTTGGAAGCCTGATGGTGTGTGAAGTTAGTGAGCCAAATGGAGTTGTTCTCCCACAAGAACCACTCGGCTGATCCTTCTTCAATATGCCCTTCACCAACATGCAGTGTTTCCTTGATTGAATTAGCTCTCACACCAATATTTGCGTCTAGAGCCTTTGCATTGAGGGCTATCTGAAAACGGCTGTGCCGCTGAAGTTGCCTGTGAATGTGGAGTTGGTGGCATGTGAAACCCGCATGTGGAGCATTCGTTTGTTTGGGATGCTCACCAAGCTTCATTTCAGTCCTAGGCACACAAAGG
This sequence comes from Ochotona princeps, assembly GCF_030435755.1. Classification (NCBI taxonomy): domain Eukaryota; kingdom Metazoa; phylum Chordata; class Mammalia; order Lagomorpha; family Ochotonidae; genus Ochotona; species Ochotona princeps. The sequence continues at coordinate 27,670 of NW_026698554.1, forward strand.
GCACTAAGCATAGAGTGTGAAACCTGAGTTTCCTTGAGAGCTGCTTGGAAGCCTGATGGTGTGTGAAGTTAGTGAGCCAAATGGAGTTGTTCTCCCACAAGAACCACTCGGCTGATCCTTCTTCAATATGCCCTTCACCAACATGAAGTGTTCCTTTGATTGAATTAGCTCTCACACCAATATTTGCGTCTAGAGCCTTTGCATTGAGGGCTATATGAAAACGGCTGTGGCGCTGAAGTTGCCTGTGAATGTGGAGTTGGTGGCATGTGAAACCCGCATGTGGAGCATTCGTTTGTGTGGGATGCTCTACCAGGTTCATTCCTAGATAATGCACTCAAAGGGCACTAAGCATAGAGTGTGAAAACTGAGTTTCCTTGAGAGCTGCTTGGAAGCCTGATGGTGTGTGAAGTTAGTGAGCCAAATGGAGTTGTTCTCCCACAAGAACTACTCGGCTGATCCTTCTTCAATATGCCCTTCACCAACATGCAGTGTTTCCTTGATTGAATTAGCTCTCACACCAATATTTGCGTCTAGAGCCTTTGCATTGAGGGCTATCTGAAAACGGCTGTGGCGCTGAAGTTGCCTGTGAATGTGGAGTTGGTGGCATGTGAAACCCGCATGTGGAGCATTCGTTTGTGTGGGATGCTCTACCAGGTTCATTCCTAGATAATGCATTCAATGGGCACTAAACATAGAGTGTGAAAACTGAGTTTCCTTGAGAGCTGCTTGGAAGCCTGATGGTGTGTGAAGTTAGTGAGCCAAATGGAGTTGTTCTCCCACAAGAACCACTCGGCTGATCCTTCTTCAATATGCCCTTCACCAACATGCAGTGTTTCCTTGATTGAATTAGCTCTCACACCAATATTTGCGTCTAGAGCCTTTGCATTGAGGGCTATCTGAAAACGGCTGTGGCGCTGAAGTTGCCTGTGAATGTGGAGTTGGTGGCATGTGAAACCCGCATGTGGAGCATTGGTTTGTGTGGGATGCTGACCAAGCTTCATTTCAGTCCTAGGCACACAAAGGGCACTAAGCATAGAGTGTGAAAACTGAGTTTCCTTGAGAGCTGCTTGGAAGCCTGATGGTGTGTGAAGTTAGTGAGCCAAATGGAGTTGTTCTCCCACAAGAACCACTCGGCTGATCCTTCTTCAATATGCCCTTCACCAACATGCAGTGTTTCCTTGATTGAATTAGCTCTCACACCAATATTTGCGTCTAGAGCCTTTGCATTGAGGGCTATCTGAAAACGGCTGTGCCGCTGAAGTTGCCTGTGAATGTGGAGTTGGTGGCATGTGAAACCCGCATGTGGAGCATTCGTTTGTTTGGGATGCTCACCAAGCTTCATTTCAGTCCTAGGCACACAAAGGGCACTAAGCATAGAGTGTGAAACCTGAGTTTCCTTGAGAGCTGCTTGGAAGCCTGATGGTGTGTGAAGTTAGTGAGCCAAATGGAGTTGTTCTCCCACAAGAACCACTCGGCTGATCCTTCTTCAATATGCCCTTCACCAACATGAAGTGTTCCTTTGATTGAATTAGCTCTCACACCAATATTTGCGTCTAGAGCCTTTGCATTGAGGGCTATATGAAAACGGCTGTGGCGCTGAAGTTGCCTGTGAATGTGGAGTTGGTGGCATGTGAAACCCGCATGTGGAGCATTCGTTTGTGTGGGATGCTCTACCAGGTTCATTCCTAGATAATGCACTCAAAGGGCACTAAGCATAGAGTGTGAAAACTGAGTTTCCTTGAGAGCTGCTTGGAAGCCTGATGGTGTGTGAAGTTAGTGAGCCAAATGGAGTTGTTCTCCCACAAGAACTACTCGGCTGATCCTTCTTCAATATGCCCTTCACCAACATGCAGTGTTTCCTTGATTGAATTAGCTCTCACACCAATATTTGCGTCTAGAGCCTTTGCATTGAGGGCTATCTGAAAACGGCTGTGGCGCTGAAGTTGCCTGTGAATGTGGAGTTGGTGGCATGTGAAACCCGCATGTGGAGCATTCGTTTGTGTGGGATGCTGACCAAGCTTCATTTCAGTCCTAGGCACTCAAAGGGCACTAAGCATAGAGTGTGAAACCTGAGTTTCCTTGAGAGCTGCTTGGAAGCCTGATGGTGTGTGAAGTTAGTGAGCCAAATGGAGTTGTTCTCCCACAAGAACCACTCGGCTGATCCTTCTTCAATATGCCCTTCACCAACATGCAGTGTTTCCTTGATTGAATTAGCTCTCACACCAATATTTGCGTCTAGAGCCTTTGCATTGAGGGCTATCTGAAAACGGCTGTGGCGCTGAAGTTGCCTGTGAATGTGGAGTTGGTGGCATGTGAAACCCGCATGTGCAGCATTCGTTTAAGTGGGATGCTCTCCAAGCTTAATTTCAATCCTAGGCACTCATAGGGCACTAAGCATAGAATGTGAAAACTGAGTTTCCTTGAGAGCTGCTTGGAAGCCTGATGATGTGTGAAGTTAGTGAGCCAAATGGAGTTGTTCTCCCACAGAAAACCACTCGGCTGATCCTTCTTCAATATGCCCTTCAGCAACATGCAGTGTTTCCTTGATTGAATTAGCTCTCACACCAATATTTGCGTCTAGAGCCTTTGCATTGAGGGCTATCTGAAAACGGCTGTGGCGCTGAAGTTGCCTGTGAATGTGGAGTTGGTGGCATGTGAAACCCGCATGTGCAGCATTCGTTTGTGTGGGATGCTGACCAAGCTTCATTTCAGTCCTAGGCACACAAAGGGCACTAAGCATAGAGTGTGAAAACTGAGTTTCCTTGAGAGCTGCTTGGAAGCCTGATGGTGTGTGAAGTTAGTGAGCCAAATGGAGTTGTTCTCCCACAAGAACCACTCGGCTGATCCTTCTTCAATATGCCCTTCACCAACATGCAGTGTTTCCTTGATTGAATTAGCTCTCACACCAATATTTGCGTCTAGAGCCTTTGCATTGAGGGCTATCTGAAAACGGCTGTGGCGCTGAAGTTGCCTGTGAATGTGGAGTTGGTGGCATGTGAAACCCGCATGTGGAGCATTCGTTTGTGTGGGATGCTCACCAAGCTTCATTTCAGTCCTAGGCACACAAAGAGCACGAAGCATAGAGTGTGAAAACTGAGTTTCCTTGAGAGCTGCTTGGAAGCCTGATGGTGTGTGAAGTTAGTGAGCCAAATGGAGTTGTTCTCCCACAAGAACCACTCGGCTGATCCTTCTTCAATATGCCCTTCACCAACATGCAGTGTTTCCTTGATTGAATTAGCTCTCACACCAATATTTGCGTCTAGAGCCTTTGCATTGAGGGCTATCTGAAAACGGCTGTGGCGCTGAAGTTGCCTGTGAATGTGGAGTTGGTGGCATGTGAAACCCGCATGTGGAGCATTCGTTTGTGTGGGATGCTCTACCAGGTTCATTCCTAGATAATGCACTCAAAGGGCACTAAGCATAGAGTGTGAAAACTGAGTTTCCTTGAGAGCTGCTTGGAAGCCTGATGGTGTGTGAATTTAGTGAGCCAAATGGAGTTGTTCTCCCACAAGAACCACTCGGCTGATCCTTCTTCAATATGCCCTTCACCAACATGCAGTGTTTCCTTGATTGAATTAGCTCTCACACCAATATTTGCGTCTAGAGCCTTTGCATTGAGGGCTATCTGAAAACGGCTGTGGCGCTGAAGTTGCCTGTGAATGTGGAGTTGGTGGCATGTGAAACCCGCATGTGGAGCATTCGTTTGTGTGGGATGCTCACCAAGCTTCATTTCAGTCCTAGGCACTCAAAGGGCACTAAGCATAGAGTGTGAAAACTGAGTTTCCTTGAGAGCTGCTTGGAAGCCTGATGGTGTGTGAAGTTAGTGAGCCAAATGGAGTTGTTCTCCCACAAGAACCACTCGGCTGATCCTTCTTCAATATGCCCTTCACCAACATGCAGTGTTTCCTTGATTGAATTAGCTCTCACACCAATATTTGCGTCTAGAGCCTTTGCATTGAGGGCTATCTGAAAACGGCTGTGGCGCTGAAGTTGCCTGTGAATGTGGAGTTGGTGGCATGTGAAACCCGCATGTGCAGCATTCGTTTATGTGGGATGCTCTCCAAGCTTCATTTCAGTCCTAGGCACTCATAGGGCACTAAGCATAGAGTGTGAAAACTGAGTTTCCTTGAGAGCTGCTTGGAAGCCTGATGGTGTGTGAAGTTAGTGAGCCAAATGGAGTTGTTCTCCCACAAGAACCACTCGGCTGATCCTTCTTCAATATGCCCTTCACCAACATGCAGTGTTTCCTTGATTGAATTAGCTCTCACACCAATATTTGCGTCTAGAGCCTTTGCATTGAGGGCTATCTGAAAATGGCTGTGGCGCTGAAGTTGCCTGTGAATGTGGAGTTGGTGGCATGTGAAACCCGCATGTGGAGCATTCGTTTGTGTGGGATGCTGACCAAGCTTCATTTCAGTCCTAGGCACACAAAGAGCACTAAGCATAGAGTGTGCAACCTGAGTTTCCTTGAGAGCTGCTTGGAAGCCTGATGGTGTGTGAAGTTAGTGAGCCAAATGGAGTTGTTCTCCCACAAGAACCACTCGGCTGATCCTTCTTCAATATGCCCTTCACCAACATGCAGTGTTTCCTTGATTGAATTAGCTCTCACACCAATATTTGCGTCTAGAGCCTTTGCATTGAGGGCTATCTGAAAACGGCTGTGGCGCTGAAGTTGCCTGTGAATGTGGAGTTGGTGGCATGTGAAACCCGCATGTGGAGCATTCGTTTGTGTGGGATGCTCTACCAGGTTCATTCCTAGATAATGCACTCAAAGGGCACTAAGCATAGAGTGTGAAAACTGAGTTTCCTCGAGAGCTGCTTGGAAGCCTGATGGTGTGTGAAGTTAGTGAGCCAAATGGAGTTGTTCTCCCACAAGAACCACTCGGCTGATCCTTCTTCAATATGCCCTTCACCAACATGCAGTGTTTCCTTGATTGAATTAGCTCTCACACCAATATTTGCGTCTAGAGCCTTTGCATTGAGGGCTATCTGAAAACGGCTGTGGCGCTGAAGTTGCCTGTGAATGTGGAGTTGGTGGCATGTGAAACCCGCATGTGGAGCATTCGTTTGTGTGGGATGCTCACCAAGCTTCATTTCAGTCCTAGGCACACAAAGAGCACTAAGCATAGAGTGTGAAAACTGAGTTTCCTTGAGAGCTGCTTGGAAGCCTGATGGTGTGTGAAGTTAGTGAGCCAAATGGAGTTGTTCTCCCACAAGAACCACTCGGCTGATCCTTCTTCAATATGCCCTTCACCAACATGCAGTGTTTCCTTGATTGAATTAGCTCTCACACCAATATTTGCGTCTAGAGCCTTTGCATTCAGGGCTATCTGAAAACGGCTGTGGCGCTGAAGTTGCCTGTGAATGTGGAGTTGGTCGCATGTGAAACCCGCATGTGGAGCATTCGTTTGTGTGGGATGCTGACCAAGCTTCATTTCAGTCCTAGGCACACAAAGAGCACTAAGCATAGAGTGTGCAACCTGAGTTTCCTTGAGAGCTGCTTGGAAGCCTGATGGTGTGTGAAGTTAGTGAGCCAAATGGAGTTGTTCTCCCACAAGAACCACTCGGCTGATCCTTCTTCAATATGCCCTTCACCAACATGCAGTGTTTCCTTGATTGAATTAGCTCTCACACCAATATTTGCGTCTAGAGCCTTTGCATTGAGGGCTATCTGAAAACGGCTGTGGCGCTGAAGTTGCCTGTGAATGTGGAGTTGGTGGCATGTGAAACCCGCATGTGGAGCATTCGTTTGTGTGGGATGCTGAACAAGCTTCATTTCAGTCCTAGGCACACAAAGAGCACTAAGCATAGAGTGTGAAACCTGAGTTTCCTTGAGAGCTGCTTGGAAGCCTGATGGTGTGTGAAGTTAGTGAGCCAAATGGAGTTGTTCTCCCACAAGAACCACTCGGCTGATCCTTCTTCAATATGCCCTTCACCAACATGCAGTGTTTCCTTGATTGAATTAGCTCTCACACCAATATTTGCGTCTAGAGCCTTTGCATTGAGGGCTATCTGAAAACGGCTGTGGCGCTGAAGTTGCCTGTGAATGTGGAGTTGGTGGCATGTGAAACCCGTATGTGCAGCATTCGTTTATGTGGGATGCTCTCCAAGCTTCATTTCAGTCCTAGGCACTCATAGGGCACTAAGCATAGAGTGTGAAAACTGAGTTTCCTTGAGAGCTGCTTGGAAGCCTGATGGTGTGTGAAGTTAGTGAGCCAAATGGAGTTGTTCTCCCACAAGAACCACTCGGCTGATCCTTCTTCAATATGCCCTTCACCAACATGCAGTGTTTCCTTGATTGAATTAGCTCTCACACCAATATTTGCGTCTAGAGCCTTTGCATTGAGGGCTATCTGAAAATGGCTGTGGCGTTGAAGTTGCCTGTGAATGTGGAGTTGGTGGCATGTGAAACCCGCATGTGGAGCATTCGTTTGTGTGGGATGCCGACCAAGCTTCATTTCAGTCCTAGGCACACAAAGAGCACTAAGCATAGAGTGTGCAACCTGAGTTTCCTTGAGAGCTCCTTGGAAGCCTGATGGTGTGTGAAGTTAGTGAGCCAAATGGAGTTGTTCTCCCACAAGAACCACTCGGCTGATCCTTCTTCAATATGCCCTTCACCAACATGCAGTGTTTCCTTGATTGAATTAGCTCTCACACCAATATTTGCGTCTAGAGCCTTTGCATTGAGGGCTATCTGAAAACGGCTGTGGCGCTGAAGTTGCCTGTGAATGTGGAGTTGGTGGCATGTGAAACCCGCATGTGGAGCATTCGTTTGTGTGGGATGCTCTACCAGGTTCATTCCTAGATAATGCACTCAAAGGGCACTAAGCATAGAGTGTGAAAACTGAGTTTCCTTGAGAGCTGCTTGGAAGCCTGATGGTGTGTGAAGTTAGTGAGCCAAATGGAGTTGTTCTCCCACAAGAACCACTCGGCTGATCCTTCTTCAATATGCTGCCCTTCACACAACATGCAGTGTTTCCTTGATTGAATTAGCTCTCCACACCAATATTTGCGTCTAGAGCCCTTTGCATTGAGGGCTATCTGAAAACGGCTGTGGGCGCTGAAGTTGCCTGTGAATGTGGAGTTGGTGGCATGTGAAACCCGCATGTGGAGCATTCGTTTGTGTGGGATGCTCACCAAGCTTCATTTCAGTCCTAGGCACACAAAGAGCACTAAGCATAGAGTGTGAAAACTGAGTTTCCTTGAGAGCTGCTTGGAAGCCTGATGGTGTGTGAAGTTAGTGAGCCAAATGGAGTTGTTCTCCCACAAGAACCACTCGGCTGATCCTTCTTCAATATGCCCTTCACCAACATGCAGTGTTTCCTTGATTGAATTAGCTCTCACACCAATATTTGCGTCTAGAGCCTTTGCATTGAGGGCTATCTGAAAACGGCTGTGGCGCTGAAGTTGCCTGTGAATGTGGAGTTGGTCGCATGTGAAACCCGCATGTGGAGCATTCGTTTGTGTGGGATGCTGACCAAGCTTCATTTCAGTCCTAGGCACACAAAGAGCACTAAGCATAGAGTGTGCAACCTGAGTTTCCTTGAGAGCTGCTTGGAAGCCTGATGGTGTGTGAAGTTAGTGAGCCAAATGGAGTTGTTCTCCCACAAGAACCACTCGGCTGATCCTTCTTCAATATGCCCTTCACCAACATGCAGTGTTTCCTTGATTGAATTAGCTCTCACACCAATATTTGCGTCTAGAGCCTTTGCATTGAGGGCTATCTGAAAACGGCTGTGGCGCTGAAGTTGCCTGTGAATGTGGAGTTGGTGGCATGTGAAACCCGCATGTGCAGCATTCGTTTATGTGGGATTCTCTGCAAGCTTCATTTCAGTCCTAGGCACTCATAGGGCACTAAGCATAGAGTGTGAAAACTGAGTTTCCCCTTGAGAGCTGCTTGGATGCCTGATGGTGTGTGAAGTTAGTGAGCCAAATGGAGTTGTTCTCCCACAAGAACCACTCGGCTGATCCTTCTTCAATATGCCCTTCACCAACATGCAGTGTTTCCTTGATTGAATTAGCTCTCACACCAATATTTACATCTAGAGCCTTTGCATTGAGGGCTATCTGAAAACGGCTGTGGCGCTGAAGTTGCCTGTGAATGTGGAGTTGGTGGCATGTGACACCCG
>NW_026698555.1:0-23505 GCF_030435755.1 Ochotona princeps
TCGCTGAGTGGTTCTTGTGGGAGAACAACTCCATTTGGCTCACTAACTTCACACACCATCAGGCTTCCAAGCAGCTCTCAAGGAAACTCAGTTTTCACACTCTATGCTTAGTGCCCTTTGAGTGCCTTCGACTGAAATGAAGCTTGGTGAGCATCCCACAAAAATGAATGCTCCACAGGCGGGTTTCACATGCCACCAACTCCACATTCACAGGCAACTTCAGCGCCACAGCCGTTTTCAGATAGCCCTCAATGCAAAGGCTCTAGATGCAAATATTGGTGTGAGAGATAATTCAATCAAGGAAACACTGCATGTTGGTGAAGGGCATATTGAAGAAGGATCAGCCGAGTGGTTCTTGTGGGAGAACAATTCCATTTGGCTCACTAACCTCACAGACCGTCAGGCTTCCAAGCAGCTCTCAAGGAAACTCAGTTTTCACACTCTATGCTTAGTGCCCTTTGAGTGCCTTCGACTGAAATGAAGCTTGGTGAGCATCCCACAAAAATGAATGCTCCACAGGCGGGTTTCACATGCCACCAACTCCACATTCACAGGCAACTTCAGCGCCACAGCCGTTTTCAGATAGCCCTCAATGCAAAGGCTCTAGATGCAAATATTGGTGTGAGAGATAATTCAATCAAGGAAACACTGCATGTTGGTGAAGGGCATATTGAAGAAGGATCAGCCGAGTGGTTCTTGTGGGAGAACAATTCCATTTGGCTCACTAACCTCACAGACCGTCAGGCTTCCAAGCAGCTCTCCAGAAAACTCAGTTTTCACACTCTGTGCTTAGTGCCATTTGAGTGCCTAGGACTGAGATGAAGCTTGGTGAGCATCCCACACAAACGAATGCTCCACATGCGGGTTTCACATGCCACCAACTCCACATTCTCAGGCAACTTCAGCGCCACAGCTGTTTTCAGATAGCCCTCAATGTAAAGGCTCTAGACGCAAATATTGGTGTGAGAGCTAATTCAATCAAGGAAACACTGCATGTTGGTGAAGGGTATATTGAAGAAGGATCATCCGAGTGGTTCTTGTGGGAGAACAACTCCATTTGGCTCACTAACTTCACACACCATCAGGCTTCCAAGAAGCTCTCAAGGAAACTCAGTTTTAACACTCTATGCTTAGTGCCCTTTGAGTGCATTATCTAGGAATGAATCTGGTAGAGCATCCCACACAAACGAGTGCTGCACATGCGGGTTTCACATGCCACCAACTCCACATTCACAGGCAACTTCAGCACCACAGCCGTTTTCAGATAGCCCTCAATGCAAAGGCTCTAGACGCAAATATTGGTGTGAGAGCTAATTCAATCAAGGAAACACTGCATGTTGGTGAAGGGCATATTGAAGAAGGATCAGCCAAGTGGTTCATGTGGGAGAACAACTCCATTTGGCTCACTAACTTCACACACCATCAGGCTTCCAAGCAGCTCTCAAGGAAACTCAGTTTTCACACTCTATGCTTAGTGCCATTTGAGTGCCTTCGACTGAAATGAAGCTTGCTGAGCATCCCACACAAACGAATTCTCCACACGCGGGTTTCACATGCCACCAACTCCACAGTCTCAGGCAACTTCAGCGCCGCGGCCGTTTTCAGATAACCCTCAATGGAAAGGCACTAGATGCAAATATTGGTGTGAGAGCTAATTCAATCAAGGAAACACTGCATGTTGGTGAAGGGCATATTGAAGAAGGATCAGCCGAGTGGTTCTTGTGGGAGAACAACTCCATTTGGCTCACTAACTTCACACACCATCAGGCTTCCAAGCAGCTCTCAAGGAAACTCAGTTTCCACACTCTATGCTTAGTGCCCTCTGAGTGCATTATCTAGAAATGAACCTGTTAGAGCATCCCACACAAACGAATGCTCCACATGCGGGTTTCACATGCCACCAACTCCACATTCACAGGCAACTTCAGTGCCACAGCCGTTTTCAGAGAGCCCTCAGTGCAAAGGCTCTAGACGCAAATATTGGTGTGAGAGCTAATTCAATCAAGGAAACACTGCATGTTGGTGAAGGGCATATTGAAGAAGGATCAGCCGAGTGGTTCTTGTGGGAGAACAACTCCATTTGGCTCACTAACTTCACACACCATCAGGCTTCCAAGAAGCTCTCAAGGAAACTCAGTTTTCACACTCTATGCTTAGTGCCCTTTGAGTGCCTAGGACTGAAATGAAACTTGGTGAGCATCAAACACAAACGAATGCTCCACATGCGGGTTTCACATGCCACCAACTCCACATTCACAGGCAACTTCAGCGCCACAGCCGTTTTCAGATAGCCCTCAATGCAAAGGCTCTAGACGCAAATATTGGTGTGAGAGCTAATTCAATCAAGGAAACACTGCATGTTGGTGAAGGGCATATTGAAGAAGGATCAGCCGAGTGGTTCTTGTGGGAGAACAACTCCATTTGGCTCACTAACTTCACACACCATCAGGCTTCCAAGCAGCTCTCAAGGAAACTCAGTTTTCACACTCTATGCTTAGTGCCCTTTGAGTGCCTTCGACTGAAATGAAGCTTGCTGAGCATCCCACACAAACGAATGCTCCACATGCGGGTTTCACATGCCACCAACTCCACATTCACAGGCAACTTCAGCGCCACAGCCGTTTTCAGATAGCCCTCAATGCAAAGACTCTAGATGCAAATATTGGTGTGAGAGCTAATTCAATCAAGGAAACACTGCATGTTGGTGAAGGGCATATTGAAGAAGGATCATCCGAGTGGTTCTTGTGGGAGAACAATTCCATTTGGCTCACTAACTTCACACACCATCAGGCTTCCAAGCAGCTCTCAAGGAAACTCAGTTTTCACACTCTATGCTTATTGCCCTTTGAGTGCATTATCTAGGAATGAACCTGTTAAAGCATCCCACACAAACGATTGCTGCACATGCGGGTTTCACATGCCACCAACTCCACATTCACAGGCAACTTCAGCGCCACAGCCGTTTTCAGATAGCCCTCAATTCAAAGGCTCTAGATGCAAATATTGATGTGAGAGCTAATTCAATCAACAAAACACTGCATGTTGGTGAAGGGCATATTGAAGAAGGATCAGCCGAGTGGTTCTTGTGGGAGAACAACTCCATTTGGCTCACTAACTTCACACACCATCAGGCTTCCAAGCAGCTCTCAAGGAAACTCAGTTTTCACACTCTATGCTTAGTGCCCTCTGAGTGCATTATCTAGAAATGAACCTGGTAGAGCATCCCACACAAAGGAATGCTCCACATGCGGGTTTCACATGCCACCAACTCCACATTCTCAGGCAACTTCAGCGCCACAGCCGTTTTCAGATAGCCCTCAATGTAAAGGCTCTAGACGCAAGTTTTGGTTTGAGATCTACATTAATCAAGGAAACACTGCATGTTGGTGAAGGGCATATTGAAGAAGGATCAGCCGAGTGGTTCTTGTGGGAGAACAACTCCATTTGGCTCACTAACTTCACACACCATCAGGCTTCCAAGCAGCTCTCAAGGAAACTCAGTTTTCACACTCTATGCTTAGTGACCTTTGAGTGCCTAGGACTGAAATGAAACTGGTGACCATCCCACACAAACGAATGCTCCACATGCGGGTTTCACATGCCACCAATTCCACATTCTCAGGCAACTTCAGCGCCACAGCCGTTTTCAGATAGCCCTCAATGCAAAGGCTCTAGACGCAAATATTGGTGTGAGAGCTAATTCAATCAAGGAAACACTGCATGTTGGTGAAGGGCATATTGAAGAAGGATCAGCTGAGTGGTTCTTGTTGGAGAACAACTCCATTTGGCTCACTAACTTCACACACCATCAGGCTTCCAAGCAGCTCTCAAGGAAACTCAGTTTTCACACTCTATGCTTAGTGCCCTTTGAGTGCCTTCGACTGAAATGAAGCTTGGTGAGCATCCCACAAAAATGAATGCTCCACAGGCGGGTTTCACATGCCACCAACTCCACATTCACAGGCAACTTCAGCGCCACAGCCGTTTTCAGATAGCCCTCAATGCAAAGGCTCTAGATGCAAATATTGGTGTGAGAGATAATTCAATCAAGGAAACACTGCATGTTGGTGAAGGGCATATTGAAGAAGGATCAGCCGAGTGGTTCTTGTGGGAGAACAATTCCATTTGGCTCACTAACCTCACAGACCGTCAGGCTTCCAAGCAGCTCTCAAGGAAACTCAGTTTTCACACTCTATGCTTTGTGCCCTTTGAGTGCATTATCTAGGAATGAACCTGGTAGAGCATCCCACACAAACGAATGCTCCACATGCGGGTTGCACATGCCACCAACTCCACATTCACAGGCAACTTCAGCGCCACAGCCGTTTTCAGAGAGCCCTCAATGCAAAGGCTCTAGACGCAAATATTGATGTGAGAGCTAATTCAATCAAGGAAACACTGCATGTTGGTGAAGGGCATATTGAAGAAGGATCAGCCGAGTGGTTCTTGTTGGAGAACAACTCCATTTGGCTCACTAACTTCACACACCATCAGGCTTCCAAGCAGCTCTCCAGAAAACTCAGTTTTCACACTCTATCCTTAGTGCCCTTTGAGTGCCTAGGACTGAAATGAAGCTTGGTGAGCATCCCACACAAACGAATGCTCCACAGGCCGGTTTCACATGCCATCAACTCCACATTCTCAGGCAACTTCAGCGCCACAGCCGTTTTCAGATAGCCCTCAATGTAAAGGCTCTAGACGCAAATATTGGTGTGAGAGCTAACTCAATCAAGGAAACACTGCATGTTGGTGAAGGGCATATTGAAGAAGGATCAGCCGAGTGGTTCTTGTGGGAGAACAACTCCATTTGGCTCACTAACTTCACACACCATCAGGCTTCCAAGCAGCTCTCAAGGAAACTCAGTTTTCACACTCAATGCTTAGTGCCCTTTGAGTGCATTATCTAGGAATGAACCTGTTAGAGCATCCCACACAAACGATTGCTGCACATGCGGGTTTCACATGCCACCAACTCCACATTCACAGGCAACTTCAGCGCCACAGCCATTTTCAGATAGCCCTCAATTCAAAGGCTCTAGACGCAAATATTGGTGTGAGAGCTAATTCAATCAAGGAAACACTGCATGTTGGTGAAGGGCATATTGAAGAAGGATCAGCCGAGTGGTTCTTGTGGGAGAACAACTCCATTTGGCTCACTAACTTCACACACCATCAGGCTTCCAAGCAGCTCTCAAGGAAACTCAGTTTTCACACTCTATGCTTAGTGCCCTTTGAGTGCCTTCGACTGAAATGAAGCTTGGTGAGCATCCCACACAAACGAATGCTCCACATGCGGGTTTCACATGCCACCAACTCCACATTCACAGGCAACTTCAGCGCCACAGCCGTTTTCAGATAGCCCTCAATGCAAAGGCTCTAGATGCAAATATTGGTGTGAGAGATAATTCAATCAAGGAAACACTGCATGTTGGTGAAGGGCATATTGAAGAAGGATCAGCCGAGTGGTTCTTGTGGGAGAACAATTCCATTTGGCTCACTAACCTCACAGACCGTCAGGCTTCCAAGCAGCTCTCAAGGAAACTCAGTTTTCACACTCTATGCTTAGTGCCCTTTGAGTGCCTAGGACTGAAATCAAGCTTGGTGAGCATCCCACACAAACGAATGCTCCACATGCGGGTTTCACATGCCACCAACTCCACATTCTCAGACAACTTCAGCGCCACAGCCGTTTTCAGATAGCCCTCAATGCAAAGGCTCTAGACGCAAATATTGGTGTGAGAGCTAATTCAATCAAGGAAACACTGCATGTTGGTGAAGGGCATATTGAAGAAGGATCAGCCGAGTGGTTCTTGTTGGAGAACAACTCCATTTGGCTCACTAACTTCACACACCATCAGGCTTCCAAGCAGCTCTCAAAGAAACTCAGTTTTCACACTCTATGCTTAGTGCCCTTTGAGTGCATTATCTACGAATGAATCTGGTAGAGCATCCCACACAAACGAGTGCTGCACATGCGGGTTTCACATGCCACCAACTCCACATTCACAGGCAACTTCAGCGCCACAGCTGTTTTCAGATAGCCCTCAATGTAAAGGCTCTAGACGCAAATATTGGTGTGAGAGCTAATTCAATCAAGGAAACACTGCATGTTGGTGAAGGGCATATTGAAGAAGGATCAGCCGAGTGGTTCTTGTGGGAGAACAACTCCATTTGGCTCACTAACTTCACACACCATCAGGCTTCCAAGAAGCTCTCAAGGAAACTCAGTTTTCACACTCTATGCTTAGTGCCCTTTGAGTGCCTAGGACTGAAATGAAACTTGGTGAGCATCCCACACAAACGAATGCTCCACATGCGGGTTTCACATGCCACCAACTCCACATTCACAGGCAACTTCAGCGCCACAGCCGTTTTCAGATAGCCCTCAATGCAAAGGCTCTAGAAGCAAATATTGGTGTGAGAGCTAATTCAATCAAGGAAACACTGCATGTTGGTGAAGGGCATATTGAAGAAGGATCAGCCGAGTGGTTCTTGTGGGAGAACAACTCCATTTGGCTCACTAACTTCACACACCATCAGGCTTCCAAGCAGCTCTCAAGGAAACTCAGTTTTCACACTCTATGCTTAGTGCCCTTTGAGTGCCTTCGACTGAAATGAAGCTTGGTGAGCATCCCACACAAACGAATGCTCCACATGCGGGTTTCACATGCCACCAACTCCACATTCACAGGCAACTTCAGCGCCACAGCCGTTTTCAGATAGCCCTCAATGCAAAGACTCTAGATGCAAATATTGGTGTGAGAGCTAATTCAATCAAGGAAACACTGCATGTTGGTGAAGGGCATATTGAAGAAGGATCAGCCGAGTGGTTCTTGTGGGAGAACAATTCCATTTGGCTCACTAACTTCACACACCATCAGGCTTCCAAGCAGCTCTCAAGGAAACTCAGTTTTCACACTCTATTCCTAGTGCCCTTTGAGTGCATTATCTACGAATGAATCTGGTAGAGCATCCCTCACAAACGAATGCTCCACATGCGGGTTTCACATGCCACCAACTCCACATTCACATGCAACTTCAGCGCCACAGCCGTTTTCAGATAGCCCTCAATTCAAAGGCTCTAGACGCAAATATTGATGTTAGAGCTAATTCAATCAAGGAAACACTGCATGTTGGTGAAGGGCATATTGAAGAAGGATCAGCCGAGTGGTTCTTGTGGGAGAACAACTCCATTTGGCTCACTAACTTCACACACCATCAGGCTTCCAAGCAGCTCTCAAGGAAACTCAGTTTTCACACTCTGTGCTTAGTGCCATTTGAGTGCCTAGGACTGAGATGAAGCTTGGTGAGCATCCCACACAAACGAATGCTCCACATGCGGGTTTCACATGCCACCAACTCCACATTCTCAGGCAACTTCAGCGCCACAGCTGTTTTCAGATAGCCCTCAATGTAAAGGCTCTAGACGCAAATATTGGTGTGAGAGCTAATTCAATCAAGGAAACACTGCATGTTGGTGAAGGGCATATTGAAGAAGGATCATCCGAGTGGTTCCTGTGGGAGAACAACTCCATTTGGCTCACTAACTTCACACACCATCAGGCTTCCAAGAAGCTCTCAAGGAAACTCAGTTTTCACACTCTATGCTTAGTGCCCTTTGAGTGCATTATCTAGGAATGAATCTGGTAGAGCATCCCACACAAACGAGTGCTGCACATGCGGGTTTCACATGCCACCAACTCCACATTCACAGGCAACTTCAGCGCCACAGCCGTTTTCAGATAGCCCTCAATGCAAAGGCTCTAGACGCAAATATTGGTGTGAGAGCTAATTCAATCAAGGAAACACTGCATGTTGGTGAAGGGCATATTGAAGAAGGATCAGCCAAGTGGTTCATGTGGGAGAACAACTCCATTTGGCTCACTAACTTCACACACCATCAGGCTTCCAAGCAGCTCTCAAGGAAACTCAGTTTTCACACTCTATGCTTAGTGCCATTTGAGTGCCTTCGACTGAAATGAAGCTTGCTGAGCATCCCACACAAACGAATTCTCCACACGCGGGTTTCACATGCCACCAACTCCACAGTCTCAGGCAACTTCAGCGCCGCGGCCGTTTTCAGATAACCCTCAATGGAAAGGCACTAGACGCAAATATTGGTGTGAGAGCTAATTCAATCAAGGAAACACTGCATGTTGGTGAAGGGCATATTGAAGAAGGATCAGCCGAGTGGTTCTTGTGGGAGAACAACTCCATTTGGCTCACTAACTTCACACACCATCAGGCTTCCAAGCAGCTCTCAAGGAAACTCAGTTTTCACACTCTATGCTTAGTGCCCTCTGAGTGCATTATCTAGAAATGAACCTGTTAGAGCATCCCACACAAACGAATGCTCCACATGCGGGTTTCACATGCCACCAACTCCACATTCACAGGCAACTTCAGTGCCACAGCCGTTTTCAGAGAGCCCTCAGTGCAAAGGCTCTAGACGCAAATATTGGTGTGAGAGCTAATTCAATCAAGGAAACACTGCATGTTGGTGAAGGGCATATTGAAGAAGGATCAGCCGAGTGGTTCTTGTGGGAGAACAACTCCATTTGGCTCACTAACTTCACACACCATCAGGCTTCCAAGAAGCTCTCAAGGAAACTCAGTTTTCACACTCTATGCTTAGTGCCCTTTGAGTGCCTAGGACTGAAATGAAACTTGGTGAGCATCAAACACAAACGAATGCTCCACATGCGGGTTTCACATGCCACCAACTCCACATTCACAGGCAACTTCAGCGCCACAGCCGTTTTCAGATAGCCCTCAATGCAAAGGCTCTAGACGCAAATATTGGTGTGAGAGCTAATTCAATCAAGGAAACACTGCATGTTGGTGAAGGGCATATTGAAGAAGGATCAGCCAAGTGGTTCTTGAGGGAGAACAACTCCATTTGGCTCACTAACTTCACACACCATCAGGCTTCCAAGCAGCTCTCAAGGAAACTCAGTTTTCACACTCTATGCTTAGTGCCATTTGAGTGCCTTCGACTGAAATGAAGCTTGCTGAGCATCCCACAAAAATGAATGCTCCACATGCGGGTTTCACATGCCACCAACTCCACATTCACATGCAACTTCAGCGCCACAGCCGTTTTCAGATAGCCCTCAATTCAAAGGCTCTAGACGCAAATATTGATGTTAGAGCTAATTCAATCAAGGAAACACTGCATGTTGGTGAAGGGCATATTGAAGAAGGATCAGCCGAGTGGTTCTTGTGGGAGAACAACTCCATTTGGCTCACTAACTTCACACACCATCAGGCTTTCAAGCAGCTCTCCAGAAAACTCAGTTTTCACACTCTGTGCTTAGTGCCCTTTGAGTGCCTAGGACTGAGATGAAGCTTGGTGAGCATCCCACACAAACGAATGCTCCACATGCGGGTTTCACATGCCACCAACTCCACATTCTCAGGCAACTTCAGCGCCACAGCTGTTTTCAGATAGCCCTCAATGTAAAGGCTCTAGATGCAAATATTGGTGTGAGAGCTAATTCAATCAAGGAAACACTGCATGTTGGTGAAGGGCATATTGAAGAAGGATCAGCAGAGTGGTTCTTGTGGGAGAACAACTCCATTTGGCTCACTAACTTCACACACCATCAGGCTTCCAAGAAGCTCTCAAGGAAACTCAGTTTTCACACTCTATGCTTAGTGCCCTTTGAGTGCATTATCTAGGAATGAATCTGGTAGAGCATCCCACACAAACGAGTGCTGCACATGCGGGTTTCACATGCCACCAACTCCACATTCACAGGCAACTTCAGCGCCACAGCCGTTTTCAGATAGCCCTCAATGCAAAGGCTCTAGACGCAAATATTGGTGTGAGAGCTAATTCAATCAAGGAAACACTGCATGTTGGTGAAGGGCATATTGAAGAAGGATCAGCCAAGTGGTTCATGTGGGAGAACAACTCCATTTGGCTCACTAACTTCACACACCATCAGGCTTCCAAGCAGCTCTCAAGGAAACTCAGTTTTCACACTCTATGCTTAGTGCCATTTGAGTGCCTTCGACTGAAATGAAGCTTGCTGAGCATCCCACACAAACGAATTCTCCACACGCGGGTTTCACATGCCACCAACTCCACAGTCTCAGGCAACTTCAGCGCCGCGGCCATTTTCAGATAACCCTCAATGGAAAGGCACTAGACGCAAATATTGGTGTGAGAGCTAATTCAATCAAGGAAACACTGCATGTTGGTGAAGGGCATATTGAAGAAGGATCAGCCGAGTGGTTCTTGTGGGAGAACAACTCCATTTGGCTCATTAACTTCACACACCATCAGGCTTCCAAGCAGCTCTCAAGGAAACTCAGTTTTCACACTCTATGCTTAGTGCCCTCTGAGTGCATTATCTAGAAATGAACCTGTTAGAGCATCCCACACAAACGAATGCTCCACATGCGGGTTTCACATGCCACCAACTCCACATTCACAGGCAACTTCAGTGCCACAGCCGTTTTCAGAGAGCCCTCAGTGCAAAGGCTCTAGACGCAAATATTGGTGTGAGAGCTAATTCAATCAAGGAAACACTGCATGTTGGTGAAGGGCATATTGAAGAAGGATCAGCCGAGTGGTTCTTGTGGGAGAACAACTCCATTTGGCTCACTAACTTCACACACCATCAGGCTTCCAAGAAGCTCTCAAGGAAACTCAGTTTTCACACTCTATGCTTAGTGCCCTTTGAGTGCCTAGGACTGAAATGAAACTTGGTGAGCATCCCACACAAACGAATGCTCCACATGCGGGTTTCACATGCCACCAACTCCACATTCACAGGCAACTTCAGCGCCACAGCCGTTTTCAGATAGCCCTCAATGCAAAGGCTCTAGACGCAAATATTGGTGTGAGAGCTAATTCAATCAAGGAAACACTGCATGTTGGTGAAGGGCATATTGAAGAAGGATCAGCCGAGTGGTTCTTGTGGGAGAACAACTCCATTTGGCTCACTAACTTCACACACCATCAGGCTTCCAAGCAGCTCTCAAGGAAACTCAGTTTTCACACTCTATGCTTAGTGCCCTTTGAGTGCCTTCGACTGAAATGAAGCTTGGTGAGCATCCCACACAAACGAATGCTCCACATGCGGGTTTCACATGCCACCAACTCCACATTCACAGGCAACTTCAGCGCCACAGCCGTTTTCAGATAGCCCTCAATGCAAAGGCTCTAGACGCAAATATTGGTGTGAGAGCTAATTCAATCAAGGAAACACTGCATGTTGGTGAAGGGCATATTGAAGAAGGATCAGCCGAGTGGTTCTTGTGGGAGAACAATTCCATTTGGCTCACTAACTTCACACACCATCAGGCTTCCAAGCAGCTCTCAAGGAAACTCAGTTTTCACACTCTATGCCTAGTGCCCTTTGAGTGCATTATGTACGAATGAATCTGGTAGAGCATCCCTCACAAACGAATGCTCCACATGCGGGTTTCACATGCCACCAACTCCACATTCACATGCAACTTCAGCGCCACAGCCGTTTTCAGATAGCCCTCAATTCAAAGGCTCTAGACGCAAATATTGGTGTGAGAGCTAATTCAATCAAGGAAACACTGCATGTTGGTGAAGGGCATATTGAAGAAGGATCAGCCGAGTGGTTCTTGTGGGAGAACAACTCCATTTGGCTCACTAACTTCACACACCATCAGGCTTCCAAGCAGCTCTCCAGAAAACTCAGTTTTCACACTCTGTGCTTAGTGCCATTTGAGTGCCTAGGACTGAGATGAAGCTTGGTGAGCATCCCACACAAACGAATGCTCCACATGCGGGTTTCACATGCCACCAACTCCACATTCTCAGGCAACTTCAGCGCCACAGCTGTTTTCAGATAGCCCTCAATGTAAAGGCTCTAGACGCAAATATTGGTGTGAGAGCTAATTCAATCAAGGAAACACTGCATGTTGGTGAAGGGCATATTGAAGAAGGATCAGCCGAGTGGTTCTTGTGGGAGAACAACTCCATTTGGCTCACTAACTTCACACACCATCAGGCTTCCAAGCAGCTCTCAAGGAAACTCAGTTTTCACACTCTATGCTTAGTGCCCTCTGAGTGCATTATCTAGAAATGAACCTGTTAGAGCATCCCACACAAACGAATGCTCCACATGCGGGTTTCACATGCCACCAACTCCACATTCACAGGCAACTTCAGTGCCACAGCCGTTTTCAGAGAGCCCTCAGTGCAAAGGCTCTAGACGCAAATATTGGTGTGAGAGCTAATTCAATCAAGGAAACACTGCATGTTGGTGAAGGGCATATTGAAGAAGGATCAGCCGAGTGGTTCTTGTGGGAGAACAACTCCATTTGGCTCACTAACTTCACACACCATCAGGCTTCCAAGAAGCTCTCAAGGAAACTCAGTTTTCACACTCTATGCTTAGTGCCCTTTGAGTGCCTAGGACTGAAATGAAACTTGGTGAGCATCCCACACAAACGAATGCTCCACATGCGGGTTTCACATGCCACCAACTCCACATTCACAGGCAACTTCAGCGCCACAGCCGTTTTCAGATAGCCCTCAATGCAAAGGCTCTAGACGCAAATATTGGTGTGAGAGCTAATTCAATCAAGGAAACACTGCATGTTGGTGAAGGGCATATTGAAGAAGGATCAGCCGAGTGGTTCTTGTGGGAGAACAACTCCATTTGGCTCACTAACTTCACACACCATCAGGCTTCCAAGCAGCTCTCAAGGAAACTCAGTTTTCACACGCTATGCTTAGTGCCCTTTGAGTGCCTTCGACTGAAATGAAGCTTGGTGAGCATCCCACACAAACGAATGCTCCACATGCAAGTTTCACATGCCACCAACTCCACATTCACAGGCAACTTCAGCGCCACAGCCGTTTTCAGATAGCCCTCAATGCAAAGACTCTAGATGCAAATATTGGTGTGAGAGCTAATTCAATCAAGGAAACACTGCATGTTGGTGAAGGGCATATTGAAGAAGGATCAGCCGAGTGGTTCTTGTGGGAGAACAATTCCATTTGGCTCACTAACTTCACACACCATCAGGCTTCCAAGCAGCTCTCAAGGAAACTCAGTTTTCACACTCTATGCCTAGTGCCCTTTGAGTGCATTATCTACGAATGAATCTGGTAGAGCATCCCTCACAAACGAATGCTCCACATGCGGGTTTCACATGCCACCAACTCCACATTCACAGGCAACTTCAGCGCCACAGCCGTTTTCAGATAGCCCTCAATTCAAAGGCTCTAGACGCAAATATTGGTGTTAGAGCTAATTCAATCAAGGAAACACTGCATGTTGGTGAAGGGCATATTGAAGAAGGATCAGCCGAGTGGTTCTTGTGGGAGAACAACTCCATTTGGCTCACTAACTTCACACACCATCAGGCTTCCAAGCAGCTCTCCAGAAAACTCAGTTTTCACACTCTGTGCTTAGTGCCATTTGAGTGCCTAGGACTGAGATGAAGCTTGGTGAGCATCCCACACAAACGAATGCTCCACATGCGGGTTTCACATGCCACCAACTCCACATTCTCAGGCAACTTCAGCGCCACAGCTGTTTTCAGATAGCCCTCAATGTAAAGGCTCTAGACGCAAATATTGGTGTGAGAGCTAATTCAATCAAGGAAACACTGCATGTTGGTGAAGGGCATATTGATGAAGGATCAGCCAAGTGGTTCATGTGGGAGAACAACTCCATTTGGCTCACTAACTTCACACACCATCAGGCTTCCAAGCAGCTCTCAAGGAAACTCAGTTTTCACACTCAATGCTTAGTGCCATTTGAGTGCCTTCGACTGAAATGAAGCTTGCTGAGCATCCCACACAAACGAATTCTCCACACGCGGGTTTCACATGCCACCAACTCCACAGTCTCAGGCAACTTCAGCGCCGCGGCCGTTTTCAGATAACCCTCAATGGAAAGGAACTAGACGCAAATATTGGTGTGAGAGCTAATTCAATCAAGGAAACACTGCATGTTGGTGAAGGGCATATTGAAGAAGGATCAGCCGAGTGGTTCTTGTGGGAGAACAACTCCATTTGGCTCACTAACTTCACACACCATCAGGCTTCCAAGCAGCTCTCAAGGAAAACTCAGTTTTCACACTCTATGCTTAGTGCCCTCTGAGTGCATTATCTAGAAATGAACCTGTTAGAGCATCCCACACAAACGAATGCTCCACATGCGGGGTTTCACATGCCACCAACTCCACATTCACAGGCAACTTCAGTGCCACAGCCGTTTTCAGAGAGCCCTCAGTGCAAAGGCTCTAGACGCAAATATTGGTGTGAGAGCTAATTCAATCAAGGAAACACTGCATGTTGGGTGAAGGGCATATTGAAGAAGGATCAGCCGAGTGGGTTCTTGTGGGAGAACAACTCCATTTTGGCTCACTAACTTCACACACCATCAGGCTTTCCAAGAAGCTCTCAAGGAACTCAGTTTTCACACTCTATGCTTAGTGCCCTTTGAGTGCCTTCGACTGAAATGAAGCTTGGTGAGCATCCCACACAAACGAATGCTCCACATGCAAGGTTTCACATGCCACCAACTCCACATTCACAGGCAACTCAGCGCCACAGCCGTTTTCAGATAGCCCTCAATGCAAAGACTCTAGATGCAAATATTGGTGTGAGAGCTAATTCAATCAAGGAAACACTGCAATGTTGGTGAAGGGCATATTGAAGAAGGATCAGCCGAGTGGTTCTTGTGGGAGAACAACTCCATTTGGCTCACTAACTTCACACACCATCAGGCTTCCAAGCAGCTCTCAAGGAAACTCAGTTTTCACACGCTATGCTTAAGTGCCCCTTTGAGTGCCCTTCGACTGAAATGAAGCTTGGGTGAGCATCCCACACAAACGAATGCTCCACATGCAAGTTTCACATGCCACCAACTCCACATTCACAGGCAACTTCAGCGCCCACAGCCGTTTTCAGATAGCCCTCAATGCAAAGACTCTAGATGCAAATATTGGTGTGGAGAGCTAATTCAATCAAGGAAACACTGCATGTTGGTGAAGGGGCATATTGAAGAAGGATCAGCCGAGTGGTTCTTGTGGGAGAACAATTCCATTTGGCTCACTAACTTCACACACCATCAGGCTTCCAAGCAGCTCTCAAGGAAACTCAGTTTTCACACTCTTATGCCTAGTGCCCTTGAGTGCATTATCTACGAATGAATCTGGTAGAGCATCCCTCACAAACGAATGCTCCACATGCGGGTTTCACATGCCACCAACTCCACATTCACATGCAACTTCAGCGCCACAGCCGTTTTCAGATAGCCCTCAATTCAAAGGCTCTAGACGCAAATATTGGTGTTAGAGCTAATTCAATCAAGGAAACACTGCATGTTGGTGAAGGGCATATTGAAGAAGGATCAGCCGAGTGGTTCTTGTGGGAGAACAACTCCATTTGGCTCACTAACTTCACACACCATCAGGCTTCCAAGCAGCTCTCCAGAAAACTCAGTTTTTCACACTCTGTGCTTAGTGCCATTTGAGTGCCTAGGACTGAGATGAAGCTTGGTGAGCATCCCACACAAACGAATGCTCCACATGCGGGTTTCACATGCCACCAACTCCACATTCTCAGGCAACTTCAGCGCCACAGCTGTTTTCAGATAGCCCTCAATGTAAAGGCTCTAGACGCAAATATTGGTGGTGAGAGCTAATTCAATCAAGGAAACACTGCATGTTGGTGAAGGGCATATTGAAGAAGGATCATCCGAGTGGTTCTTGTGGTAGGAGAACAACTCCATGTGGCTCACTAACTTCACACACCATCAGGCTTCCAAGCAGCTCTCAAGGAAACTCAGTTTTCACACTCTATGCTTAGTGCCCCTTTTGAGTGCCTAGGACTGAAATGAAACTTGGGTAGAGCATCAAACACAAACGATTGCTCCACATGCGGGTGTCACATGCCACCAACTACACATTCATAGGCAACTTCAGCGCCACAGCCGTTTTCAGATAGCCCTCAATGCAAAGGCTCTAGACGCAAATATTGGTGTGAGAGCTAATTCAATCAAGGAAACACTGCATGTTGGTGAAGGGCATATTGAAGAAGGATCATCCGAGTGGTTCTTGTGGGAGAACAACTCCATTTGGCTCACTAACTTCACACACCATCAGGCTTCCAAGCAGCTCTTAAGGAAACTCAGTTTTCACACTCTATGCTTAGTGCCCTCTGAGTGCATTATCTAGAAATGAACCTGGTAGAGCATCCCACACAAACGAATGCTCCACATGCGGGTTTCACATGCCACCAACTCCACATTCTCAGGCAACTTCAGCGCCACAGCCGTTTTCAGATAGCCCTCAATTGTAAAGGCTCTAGACGCAAGTTTTGGTGTGAGATCTACATCAATCAAGGAAACACTGCATGTTGGTGAAGGGCATATTGAAGAAGGATCATCCGAGTGGTTCTTGTGCGGAGAAACAACTCCATTTGGCTCACTAACTTCACACACCATCAGGCTTCCAAGCAGCTCTCAAGGAAACTCAGTTTTCACACTCTATGCTTAGTGCCCTTTGAGTGCCTAGGACTGAAATGAAACTTGGTGAGGCATCCCACACAAACGAATTCCTCCACACGCGGGTTTCACATGCCACCAACTCCACAGTCTCAGGCAACTTCAGCGCCGCGGGCCGTTTTCAGATAACCCTCAATGGAAAGGAACTAGACGCAAATATTGGTGTGAGAGCTAATTCAATCAAGGAAACACTGCATGTTGGTGAAGGGCATATTGAAGAAGGATCAGCCGAGTGGTTCTTGTGGGAGAACAACTCCATTTGGCTCACTAACTTCACACACCATCAGGCTTCCAAGCAGCTCTCAAGGAAACTCAGTTTTCACACTCTATGCTTAGTGCCCTCTGAGTGCATTATCTAGAAATGAACCTGTTAGAGCATCCCACACAAACGAAATGCTCCACATGCGGGTTTCACATGCCACCAACTCCACATTCACAGGCAACTTCAGTGCCACAGCCGTTTTCAGAGAGCCCTCAGTGCAAAGGCTCTAGACGCAAATATTGGTGTGAGAGCTAATTCAATCAAGGAAACACTGCATGTTGGTGAAGGGCATATTGAAGAAGGATCAGCCGAGTGGTTCTTGTGGGGAGAACAACTCCATTTGGCTCACTAACTTCACACACCATCAGGCTTCCAAGCAGCTCTCAAGGAAACTCAGTTTTCACCACGCTATGCTTAGTGCCCTTTGAGTGCCTTCGACTGAAATGAAGCTTGGTGAGCATCCCACACAAACGAATGCTCCACATGCAAGTTTCACATGCCACCAACTCCACATTCACAGGCAACTTCAGCGCCACAGCCGTTTTCAGATAGCCCTCAATGCAAAGACTCTAGATGCAAATATTGGATGTGAGAGCTAATTCAATCAAGGAAACACTGCATGTTGGTGAAGGGCATATTGAAGAAGGATCAGCCGAGTGGTTCTTGTGGCGAGAACAACTCCATTTGGCTCACTAACTTCACACACCATCAGGCTTCCAAGCAGCTCTCAAGGAAACTCAGTTTTCACACGCTATGCTTAGTGCCCTTTGAGTGCCTTCGACTGAAATGAAGCTTGGTGAGCATCCCACACAAACGAATGCTCCACATGCAAGTTTCACATGCCACCAACTCCACATTCACAGGCAACTTCAGCGCCACAGCCGTTTTCAGATAGCCCTCAATGCAAAGACTCTAGATGCAAATATGGTGTGAGAGCTAATTCAATCAAGGAAACACTGCATGTTGGTGAAGGGCATATTGAAGAAGGATCAGCCGAGTGGTTCTTGTGGGGAGAACAATTCCATTTGGCTCACTAACTTCACACACCATCAGGCTTCCAAGCAGCTCTCAAGGAAACTCAGTTTTTCAACACTCTATGCCTAGTGCCCTTTGAGTGCATTATCTACGAATGAATCTGGTAGAGCATCCCTCACAAACGAATGCTCCACATGCGGGTTTCACATGCCACCAACTCCACATTCACATGCAACTTCAGCGCCCACAGCCGTTTTCAGATAGCCCTCAATTCAAAGGCTCTAGACGCAAATATTGGTGTTAGAGCTAATTCAATCAAGGAAACACTGCATGTTGGTGAAGGGCATATTGAAGAAGGATCAGCCGAGTGGTTCTTGTGGGAGAACAACTCCATTTGGCTCACTAACTTCACCAACACCCATCCAGGCTTCCAAGCAGCTCTCCAGAAAACTCAGTTTTCACACTCTGTGCTTAGTGCCATTTGAGTGCCTAGGACTGAGATGAAGCTTGGTGAGCATCCCACACAAACGAATGCTCCACATGCGGGTTTCACCATGCCACCAACTCCACATTCTCAGGCAACTTCAGCGCCACAGCTGTTTTCAGATAGCCCTCAATGTAAAGGCTCTAGACGCAAATATTGGTGTGAGAGCTAATTCAATCAAGGAAACACTGCATGTTGGTGAAGGGCATATTGAAGAAGGATCATCCGAGTGGTTCTTGTGGGAGAACAACTCCATGTGGCTCACTAACTTCACACACCATCAGGCTTCCAAGCAGCTCTCAAGGAAACTCAGTTTTCACACTCTATGCTTAGTGCCCTTTGAGTGCCTAGGACTGAAATGAAACTTGGGTAGAGCATCAAACACAAACGATTGCTCCACATGCGGGTGTCACATGCCACCAACTACACATTCATAGGCAACTTCAGCGCCACAGCCGTTTTCAGATAGCCCTCAATGCAAAGGCTCTAGACGCAAATATTGGTGTGAGAGAGCTAATTCAATCAAGGAAACACTGCATGTTGGTGAAGGGCATATTGAAGATCAGGATCATCCGAGTGGTTCTTGTGGGAGAACAACTCCATTTGGCTCACTAACTTCACACACCATCAGGCTTCCAAGCAGCTCTTAAGGAAACTCAGTTTTCACACTCTATGCTTAGTGCCCTCTTGAGTGCATTATCTAGAAATGAACCTGGTAGAGCATCCCACACAAACGATATGCTCCACATGCTGGGTTTCACATGCCACCCAACTCCACATTTCTCAGGCAACTTCAGCGCCACAAGCCGTTTTCAGATAGCCCTCAATGTAAAGGCTCTAGACGCAAGTTTTGGTGTGAGATCTACATCAATCAAGGAAACACTGCATGTTGGTGAAGGGCATATTGAAGAAGGATCATCCGAGTGGTTCTTGTGGAGAACAACTCCATTTGGCTCACTAACTTCACACACCATCAGGCTTCCAAGCAGCTCTCAAGGAAACTCAGTTTTCACACTCTATGCTTAGTGCCCTTTGAGTGCCTAGGACTGAAATGAAACTTGGTGAGCATCCCACACAAACGAATGCTCCACATGCGGGTTTCACATGCCACCAATTCCACATTCTCAGGCAACTTCAGCGCCACAGCCGTTTTCAGATAGCCCTCAATGCAAAGGCTCTAGACGCAAATATTGGTGTGAGAGCTAATTCAATCAAGGAAACACTGCATGGTGGGTGAAGGGCATATTGAAGAAGGATCCGCTGAGTGGTTCCTGTGGAGAACAACTCCATTTGGCTCACTAACTTCACACACCATCAGGCTTTCCAAGCAGCTCTCAAGGAAACTCAGTTTTCACACTCTATGCTTGAGTGCCCTTTGAGTGCCTTCGACTGAAATGAAGCTTCGTGAGCATCAAACACAAACGATTGCTCCACATACGGGTGTCACATGCCACCAACTCCACATTCTCAGGCAACTTCAGAGCCACAGCCGTTTTCAGATAGCCCTCAATGCAAAGGCTCTAGACGCAAATATTGGTGTGAGAGCTAATTCAATCAAGGAAAACACTGCATGTTGGTGAAGGGCATATTGAAGAAGGATCAGCCGAGTGGTTCTTGTGGGAGAACAACTCCATTTGGCTCACTAACATCACACACCATCAGGCTTCCAAGCAGCTCTCAAGGAAACTCAGTTTTCACACTCTATGCTTAGTGCCCTTTTGAGTGCATTATCTAGGAATGAACCTGTTAGAGCATCCCACACAAACGATTGCTGCACATGCGGGTTTCACATGCCACCAACTCCACATTCACAGGCAACTTCAGCGCCACAAGCCGTTTTCAGATAGCCCTCAATTCAAAGGCTCTAGACGCAAATATCGATGTGAGAGCTAATTCAATCAAGAAAACACTGCATGTTGGTGAAAGGGCATATTGAAGAAGGATCATCCGAGTGGTTTTTGTGGAGGAGAACAATTCCATTTGGGCTCACTAACTTCACACACCATCAGGCTTCCAAGCAGCTCTCAAGGAAACTCAGTTTTCACACTCTATGCTTAGTGCCCTTCAGTGCATTATCTAGAAATGAACCTGGTAGAGCATCCCACACAAACGAATGCTCCACATGCGGGTTAGCCCTCAGTGCAAAGGCTCTAGACGCAAATATTGGTGTGAGAGCTAATTCAATCAAGGAAACACTGCATGTTGGTGAAGGGCATATTGAAGAAGGATCAGCCGAGTGGTTCTTGTGGGAGAACAACTCCATTTGGCTCACTAACTTCACACACCATCAGGCTTCCAAGAAGCTCTCAAGGAAACTCAGTTTTCACACTCTATGCTTAGTGCCCTTTGAGTGCCTAGGACTGAAATGAAACTTGGTGAGCATCCCACACAAACGAATGCTCCACATGCGGGTTTCACATGCCACCAACTCCACATTCACAGGCAACTTCAGCGCCACAGCCCGTTTTCAGATAGCCCTCAATGCAAAGGCTCTAGACGCAAATATTGGTGTGAGAGCTAATTCAATCAAGGAAACACTGCATGTTGGTGAAGGGCATATTGAAGAAGGATCAGCCGAGTGGTTCTTGTGGGAGAACAACTCCATTTGGCTCACTAACTTCACACACCATCAGGCTTCCAAGCAGCTCTCAAGGAAACTCAGTTTTCACACGCTATGCTTAGTGCCCTTTGAGTGCCTTCGACTGAAATGAAGCTTGGTGAGCATCCCACACAAACGAATGCTCCACATGCAAGTTTCACATGCCACCAACTCCACATTCACAGGCAACTTCAGCGCCACAGCCGTTTTCAGATAGCCCTCAATGCAAAGACTCTAGATGCAAATATTGGTGTGAGAGCTAATTCAATCAAGGAAACACTGCATGTTGGTGAAGGGCATATTGAAGAAGGATCAGGGGAGTGGTTCTTGTGGGAGAACAATTCCATTTGGCTCACTAACTTCACACACCATCAGGCTTCCAAGCAGCTCTCAAGGAAACTCAGTTTTCACACTCTATGCCTAGTGCCCTTTGAGTGCATTATCTACGAATGAATCTGGTAGAGCATCCCTCACAAACGAATGCTCCACATGCGGGTTTCACATGCCACCAACTCCACATTCACATGCAACTTCAGCGCCACAGCCGTTTTCAGATAGCCCTCAATTCAAAGGCTCTAGACGCAAATATTGGTGTTAGAGCTAATTCAATCAAGGAAACACTGCATGTTGGTGAAGGGCATATTGAAGAAGGATCAGCCGAGTGGTTCTTGTGGGAGAACAACTCCATTTGGCTCACTAACTTCACACACCATCAGGCTTCCAAGCAGCTCTCCAGAAAACTCAGTTTTCACACTCTGTGCTTAGTGCCATTTGAGTGCCTAGGACTGAGATGAAGCTTGGTGAGCATCCCACACAAACGAATGCTCCACATGCGGGTTTCACATGCCACCAACTCCACATTCTCAGGCAACTTCAGCGCCACAGCTGTTTTCAGATAGCCCTCAATGTAAAGGCTCTAGACGCAAATATTGGTGTGAGAGCTAATTCAATCAAGGAAACACTGCATGTTGGTGAAGGGCATATTGAAGAAGGATCATCCGAGTGGTTCTTGTGGGAGAACAACTCCATGTGGCTCACTAACTTCACACACCATCAGGCTTCCAAGCAGCTCTCCAGAAAACTCAGTTTTCACACTCTATGCTTAGTGCCCTTTGAATGCCTAGGACTGAAATGAAACTTGGTAGAGCATCAAACACAAACGATTGCTCCACATGCGGGTGTCACATGCCACCAACTACACATTCATAGGCAACTTCAGCGCCACAGCCGTTTTCAGATAGCCCTCAATGCAAAGGCTCTAGACGCAAATATTGGTGTGAGAGCTAATTCAATCAAGGAAACACTGCATGTTGGTGAAGGGCATATTGAAGAAGGATCATCCGAGTGGTTCTTGTGGGAGAACAACTCCATTTGGCTCACTAACTTCACACACCATCAGGCTTCCAAGCAGCTCTTAAGGAAACTCAGTTTTCACACTCTATGCTTAGTGCCCTCTGAGTGCATTATCTAGAAATGAACCTGGTAGAGCATCCCACACAAACGAATGCTCCACATGCGGGTTTCACATGCCACCAACTCCACATTCTCAGGCAACTTCAGCGCCACAGCCGTTTTCAGATAGCCCTCAATGTAAAGGCTCTAGACGCAAGTTTTGGTGTGAGATCTACATCAATCAAGGAAACACTGCATGTTGGTGAAGGGCATATTGAAGAAGGATCATCCGAGTGGTTCTTGTGGGAGAACAACTCCATTTGGCTCACTAACTTCACACACCATCAGGCTTCCAAGCAGCTCTCAAGGAAACTCAGTTTTCACACTCTATGCTTAGTGCCCTTTGAGTGCCTAGGACTGAAATGAAACTTGGTGAGCATCCCACACAAACGAATGCTCCACATGCGGGTTTCACATGCCACCAATTCCACATTCTCAGGCAACTTCAGCGCCACAGCCGTTTTCAGATAGCCCTCAATGCAAAGGCTCTAGACGCAAATATTGGTGTGAGAGCTAATTCAATCAAGGAAACACTGCATGGTGGTGAAGGGCATATTGAAGAAGGATCCGCTGAGTGGTTCCTGTGGGAGAACAACTCCATTTGGCTCACTAACTTCACACACCATCAGGCTTCCAAGCAGCTCTCAAGGAAACTCAGTTTTCACACTCTATGCTTAGTGCCCTTTGAGTGCCTTCGACTGAAATGAAGCTTCGTGAGCATCAAACACAAACGATTGCTCCACATACGGGTGTCACATGCCACCAACTCCACATTCTCAGGCAACTTCAGAGCCACAGCCGTTTTCAGATAGCCCTCAATGCAAAGGCTCTAGACGCAAATATTGGTGTGAGAGCTAATTCAATCAAGGAAACACTGCATGTTGGTGAAGGGCATATTGAAGAAGGATCAGCCGAGTGGTTCTTGTGGGAGAACAACTCCATTTGGCTCACTAACATCACACACCATCAGGCTTCCAAGCAGCTCTCAAGGAAACTCAGTTTTCACACTCTATGCTTAGTGCCCTTTGAGTGCATTATCTAGGAATGAACCTGTTAGAGCATCCCACACAAACGATTGCTGCACATGCGGGTTTCACATGCCACCAACTCCACATTCACAGGCAACTTCAGCGCCACAGCCGTTTTCAGATAGCCCTCAATTCAAAGGCTCTAGACGCAAATATCGATGTGAGAGCTAATTCAATCAAGAAAACACTGCATG
>NW_026698556.1:0-28670 GCF_030435755.1 Ochotona princeps
TATGTACTGAAGTGTCAGTAGACTAACGTATTCGTGTATATGTGTATATAGGGGCGTCAGTAGGCTTCCGTGCTAGTGTATACGCGTTGAGTTATACATATACATAGGGCGTCAGTTTCGTGAGTGTATAATGTGTATATAGAGCGTATGCACGCTGAGTGTATAGACAGTAATACGCCTGTAGTATACGAGGATGGAGGGGAAAAGCCTGCGAGGAGTTTCTTGCACTCTAGAGTGCCAGCAGGTGGGAGAAACATCTTTCGAAGAGGCTGAAATTGCGGAAACAAAAGCGGCCTAACAAGTCTCCATATCGTTTGGGTATGTTTTTCATGGATGCATTTAGTAAAATGGCAGCAGTGCTAACCAGCTCCCATGATCATAAAAAAACAAGCTTTCAGTGAGAGAGAGAGAGGGTTAAAAAAGAGATACACGGATAGAGGAAGAAGTGGAGAGAGGGACGAACAACACAAGAAAAAGATGTCCTTACGAACATCCAAGGGATGGAGAAAAGAGTAATGTACAGGTAGAAGAAGAGGTTGAGAGAGGGCAGAATAAGAAAAAAAAAAGCGTGTACAGACATCCAAGCCCACCGTGTAAGGGATGATGTGTAATGATGTGCATGCGGCGGCACGTCGTTTAGAGTGAGTATGTGTAATACACGGGTGGTAATTCACTTGAAGCATCTGCTCAGTTCGACGGTTCAACCGGAGTGAGATACGTGCAGGTGGCTCTGCATATGATACGATGTGGTCGAGTAGAGGAAGCAGCAAATGTTGAAACACCTGCTCCACTCATAGGAAGTCTTACGTATATGAGAGTGGGAGTTATACTCATATATACTTTATACGCAGGCATTCGTAATACAGGGTTTAGTAGTAGTAATATTAGCGACAGTGTTAGTGTGGTAGTCGAAGTGATATTAGCGACAGTGATAGTGTGGTAGTCGAAGTAATATTACCGACATTGATAGTGTGGTAGTCGAAGTTGTGGTGGTAATAGTAGTAGCTGTACTAGTGGTAGCAGTAGTAGTAGTATTACGAGTTGTGTGTAGTGGTTGTAGTAGTGATAGTAGTAGTAGAGTGAAGGGGATGCGGACATTTTCAACCGCGGTGATGCTGGCAGCTACTTGTGTGAATATCTGCGAGCATCGAGATTTACCGTGCGAGTTTACAGCAGCCGCAAGAGATATGTATAAAAGGTGTAGGTGTACTTACTTGGCCTTATTCTACTGACTTTGTGTGTCCCATACTTTTTGTATACGCCGTGTATTCTTCGATGTGTATATCATTGCATTACGCCGCTCATTTGGAGCTAGCGCAAGTCAAATCCACAGAGTTTTCTCGAGAACGAAGGCGCACGTTGCGTGTTGTCCATTACTCGTGCGACAGCCAGCACGTCGCGAAATGCTAGTCCGTTGAAATTCTCGCGCTCCCTCCCGTACCAGAAACCACGTCTGCATGCCCACGCATGAAAACGAGTCTCCAATTTGGCGCACATTGTGTATATATCTGTTTGTCGGTACCATTCGGTTGCGCCTGAGTTTAGTTTTCCTCTTGGGTTGCTTGATATATTTTCTCTAGCGCGAAGACACTTCTACTCATCTAGTCAAATACATACGTATAAGGCAGCTTATAAAAATCGTACACCAATGTATATAGGGAATCACCACATGTATACTTACAGGTAACACTGTTAAGGGTGTACACGGTGGTACGAGGTCGTCAGACGAGGACAGAGGCGATGCGAGTAGCTTTACGTATAAATAGTCACGGACACAGGTGACGAACATGTGTAGGTGGTGGTGGTGGTGGTGTGAGTCTACGTCTCGTCATCTGTTGGTGTCACGGACACAGGTATATACAAAGATATGCGCAATCATTCGTGTAATGTCGCTGCGATTCTTCTGTATAGCTACTGCTATATATACACAAATATATATATATATATATATACGTCGTGCTGTGAATCTACGTTCCGTCATCTCTTGATGCTGCCCCCATACGTATAGATCCGTGGATGAATACTTCGACGCACTTGTGTAAGTGCTGTACAAGCGCCGCCGACGCTGAAATATTGTAAAGAACACCGTCTCTGTACACTTTTCTGGACACACCCGTACGGCTCTCATTGTGGCAAAGCTCCAGCGCAGACTCAGCCAACGTTTCACGGAAGTGTGCACCGCAAACAACCCTACGTTTAAATCTGGCAGGCATTGCGCGATCAGCTCCTATGAAGCAGATGTCTCACGTTAAGCTCGACAGTGTTCGACTGCAAGGAAAGGCACTCCTGGGTTAGCCCCGTCGATCAGCGCTGCCCCTGCGCCTCCTCTGCGCTGGACTGCTGCCGCACTTGTCTCTGCTGTTAATGTGACTCAAGGCGCTTCTTGTTTGGCCGCCTGCTGCTGTGGACCCTGTTGTAGCTGCAAGACAAGTGCTAGCCTTCAAAGAAATTCACGGAAGACAAATAAGGCGGGTGCTGTGCACGTTGACACGCTGCACAATTTTGAGTGGATTGTTAACACCTTGCACATCATGTGACCAGGCTGTGAGCGCAGGGGGGGGTGGGTGGCGTCCCGCGGGTTTTTTTTCGCCGAGAGTAACATTTCTGCCAGACTGCAAACTCCCGGTTGACCTCTCCTCACAAAGGGAGGAGGTTTTGCTCTCAACCCCATGCGTCCTCCGCTACTCGTGACTCTCTACCTATTGGTGTCGCGTGCAGGACTGTCGGAATGCTAACGGCGGGCCTTCCATGGTACACACGTGCGCATCTTCGGCGTGTCCGAAGGCACCCGGATATCACCCCACACGTACGCATACCCCGGAGAGTCGATTAACACGTCAAACAGCATACCGGTCCGGGTGGACATCCCTGTGAACACGTCCTTAGTCTGCACACACATGTAGCGTCTCGCACACGCCGAACGGAGTGCTACGATCGACCCCGTGCAGATAGCGCCTGTGTGATCTTTCGACTTCAGTGATCTGTTTGGTCAAGCGTTCTCGAGGTCCATTTGCGGGCGTAGGCGGGAAAGATTTGGTACCCCCGCATTCTTGCCAAGAGAATCAGTGCAGTGAGCGTCGGATGGAGCACATTTAGAGCTTCGCGTTCACCGTTTTGCGCTCTGCCTACAGTCAGCTACTTGCGGAGGATATACTTATGGCCATGCCGGCTGCGCGGAACTGTGCATCAGGGTCATCGTCCTCCTCGAGTGCAAGCGTAGTTTCTCACAGGCTCTCACGCCGTCTGCGGCTTTTTGAAACCCTGCACAGGAACTCGTCCTCTTTGTTTCCGTGTTTTGGAGCCTCAGGCATGAGCACGAACACGCTGGTGAAAGAGGCGTCTGCTGCACTATTACAGAGAGAAGGGTGCGAGACGAGACATTAAGGAGAAACACGATAGGGACGCACGAAAAGTGGAGCAGTCGAAAGGGCAAAACGCTATCGTAGTACACCATTGTGTCACGCAGGATCTATAAGGCGGTATGTGCGATCCCCGTCAGAATGAGAAAGCACGTAATAGATAACTCTTTTTCCACCTTCCAGAAAGCATCCACATACATTTTTTCCCCAGGTTGTGTGGCACTCGTGCACCGTACCGACAAAAACGGCAGACGGGCTCGCCTTCGACGTGCATTTGGATGCAGGAATAGGGGTAGGCCCCTGCTTGCAGTTGGTGCGCTCGGGTGCAGGGTTTGTAGGGCTCTTAGGAATGCGTGATTTGCGTGCCATCCCACGTCAGCGCGTTCGGGTCTAGGCACCTCCACTAAAACAGAATCTCACAATTTGCGCGGCAGTCCTTGGAAAGCTTAGAGTGCAAAAGCATAGTACACACGGGTTCGATGTTGTCAACGTACCACAAATCCGCATATAGGTGGGTACGCACCGGAAACCTCTCGCTTGCGTACTCGTACTGTACGCGTAGAAGACTACGGATTTGTGCTGTTTGAGCGTCCGTCTCCAAGTGAATGTGATTCTCGTACATGTGCAGTTCTGCATGGACCACCACGCACAAGTCCTGAGATAATAGGCTCGCGCATGCTTGCATACGTGTCCTTGTTCACTTTGGATGGCGTAACAAGCAAGGCATTAGCAGAAAATATCATGCACATTTGCAACTGCGCAGGTGTGGGTGCTGTTTTCGCACTTAGAGAACCCCGCTTTGCGTGAAGCGGACAGGGCTTCTAGGAAGAGAACTTTATGTTATCTGAGCAGATTTTGTCACCACTGCAATTGGGTTGAACCTCTTTTACCCTCTGGTCAACTACGTAATTTCACGATAAGCATACTCACAAAGCCATCTGAGAACTGTGAGCATATATGCAGTTTGAAGCATCTTCGACGTAGGCCGTACCTTCCCACTACCCGTGTGTAGAATCATCCGCGTCAGCGTCTAAGGAGTGCTCGTTTGCGTGAACGGTTGCCAAAGGGGCATGTACAGTAGATTTGTCTTTCAAAGAGGCTTAAAGGATGTGGGTATTCCCCGTATGCTCAACGAGGGTCCCGTGTACGCAATCGTCTGCTCGATACTTCGAGCAAGGCCATTTCTTTCTAGGCAAGGCGTCTAAAGATGCTCCAGTTCTGCAGTCCGCCGTACACACCCGCTAGCTGCGCGATGAACATCCGGCGTGAAAGCGACACCCTGTACTTCAGAGAGCACGTTATACTACCCAGTCACTGTCGCTGCGCACCACACCGGTCGTCTGCGATCATCCTTTTGTGGAAGGTTTTGCTAACGTCGGTTTCAGTGTACGTAAAAAGCTCACAGATTTCCGTATTCGGGACACCTGGACCCATGTACATGCACGGTTACAGGTGCAGGAGGAGCGCACACTGTATTTGTGTACGGGTAGCATTATGTGCACCAAAGGGATCGCAACCGCGTACGTGTCACTGCACAGACAGGAAGATCTCTCTCAATGCCTCTCACAACTTTCGAGTATTCCTCTCTCCCTCGCACACAACGTTATTTTCTGCGTGCGACTCGCTCGTGGTGTTATAGGCCTCGTTGGTAGCATCCGTCCAAAATACAGCTCAGCATCCCATCTCCCTCTCTAATTATTATGGGTACGCTATCTTTTCGTTTTAGCACGTCCTTTAGGCGGATTTTGTCGAGGTGGGGGCTTCGGATCTTCCTCCACAAGTGGCGCAGCCGTCGTCAGCTCGGCTGTCGGACTGCAGCTTTTGCCTATGCTGCTGCTTTTCTTGTCAAGCTTGGGATATGGCTCTTGGTAGTCGGGCCTACGCTGCTGCAGGACGCCAGTTTTTTCTCCTCCGTGCGCACACTCAACACTTGGGTGCCCGCGAAAAGGTCTTCTCTTTTTTTTCGATGCTGGTCCCGAAAGTAGGCTACCTAAAAGGAGAATAATTCATTGCTACATATGCTTCTATGCAGATGTACACCACCGAAAAGCGTGACAGTCTCCATCCCTGGGAAGACGAGGGCTGAGCGCTCAATGCGCAACACTCGGAGACGTGTCACTGAGCAAGCAAATAAGCTCTAAGTGTGCGCTTGTGCGCTTTTTGTGTTCGTACCCGGAGGGAAGAATATTGCTGATCACCAAATGCACAGTGAACGATTGTCGGCTGCTGTCTGACGGCTTATTCACACGCAACAACGAGTCTGACATTAGAATGACGAGTTAAACCTATGACATGTAGAAGGGTCCAAGGTGGACGCATTTCAACATTACTTTTGTCTCAAGGGCTGCCATTTCTTCCTTCAAATCTCGTATGGTCTCGTCCTTCACCCACAACGCCTGTTTTATCTTGGTTTCCAGAATCTCGAGATGCTTGTCATTCTCTCTCTTCACGCGCTCCGCATGTTCTTGCGCAGCAGAAGCGTCTTGCTTCAGACGCTTGCAGTCTTCATCTCTCGCTCGCAGTTCTGCTGCGTGAGCCTAATTACCGCAAAGGGAGAGCTAGAATTGCAACCAGTGAAAGGGATGCCCGCATCTGCTTTAGGGCTCACAGAGATGGTATAGTTACGAGGCGCAGCACACCCAGAAAAGACTCTCCGTTTTTACCTGGGGCCAGGGAGGACTCTAGTGGGTGTGCGCGGCTTCGAACTGTCGTGAGTCAGTATACAGATTGCTCACGCAGATGGAGCGTGTGACAAACAAAAGAATCGAGTTAGTTCGGAAGCGACCAGTAACTGGCAGAATTAGTGGCCTTATTTGCAGTTGCTAAAAAAGGAGTCTTCAGTGCAAAAAGGCTGTGAGACCGGACGGAAGAGACTCGGCAAAGCAGACACCTGCGTGGGGGATCCTCCCGACTTTGTTAGGGCGAAAAAGGGCAGTGTACTTTTTGTACCCTTCTCCTCTGTCTACCTCTCATGCGTGTGGGTGTAGGAACAGAATCCGAGGTAGCAATTCCGAAAGACAACAAGAGAACAAAGAATGCATTACATCAGCGGCACTCCGCAGGCTTTGGTAATGCTGCGGCAAATATGTATCGCTAGGACGGTGTGAGAATGTCGTGCTGAACCACTGCTGTATGCTTGAGGCACAAGGAAGTCTCTATCGATGTGTTCGCTTAAGCTGCTCATTTAGTCACTTTCTCAAATTGATAAGCAGAGGTGAAACACCGGTGTGGAAGACTTCTTTGTACCTTGCACGGCGCCTGAACCTGCCGAAAGACAATGCCTGCAAGTCTGTTTGCAGGCACTGGCAATTACGAAGTGTATCCGTGTGTCTGCAATTTGTACGTCCGTCGATTCGCCTCAGAAACGCATACTTGCGTACACTGGTCATATATTCTAGTGCAGGAGAGTACAATTACAACGAAAAGAGCTGGGCACGAAAACTACCGCTGCGCCTCAAGCTTGTCGGAGTCTTTCTACTGAGCCTATCACCGCCAGGGCCTGCTTTGTGATAAAAGTAGCACAATTCTTCGGGCACTGCATTTTGTTCGCTGCAATAAACGCCTTCTTACTGCTGTCTGACATATAACTCGGCCTGTCGCGCATCTAGATTGACGGGTTAGGAGCCACCCCGCCGTGCTCGCGATGTAAGAGTGTGTTTTAGGTTGTTACCTCCTGCTGGGAACGTAGAGCATCGTTGAGTCGCTGCAATTCCAGGTCCTTCTCTTCGATTGCTTTTCGAGCCTGCTGCGCCTGTGCTTCGATTCTTGTCTCGCACTCGATAATTTTTTCATGCTTTTCTGAACGGATCGCTTCCAGCTGACAAAGACGTGCTTCAAGCGCCTCTTTTTCTGCCTCTTTAGCCTTACAAGAAGTCGATGAGTGCGGAGAGCAAAGAGAAGAGCTTTCAGGTACTCATGACAAAGAAAAGACACGCCTTGGCGTAAATCTGTCACGTATATTCGTGTACACACATCTGTGCACACAGGAACGATGCATCTTTCAAGGACAATAGCGGCCAACTGTATTGCTTTAACGTGCCTCTCATGTGTTGTTATAATGGTGAAGCTCCATGCTACGGCATGCTACCAGGTCACGTGCCATTGGGAAGGCGGATTCACTCATGTCATACTACACGTTTTCCCATATGATCGGCCCTCGAGCTGCAGTCCTTCTTGATCGGCCCTTGCCAACCGAAGTACCATTTTTGTATAGGGGGCTAGCCTTTTGTCTGGTCCAAATCCTCGTGCGGAAGCCACCTCATTCTTCTCGCATTTCCCTCGAGATACCCCCAGGGGCCACCGTGTCTCAAGCAAAACATACCATGTTGAGCAACTGCTCAAACTGCTTTTGTGCTAGTCTTTCGCTTGACATGTGCAACGGCGCACTTAGCACGGATTCACGCAACAAACGTCGACGTGTAGGAACGTATATTACCAGGATTGACGCTGAGATTCAGTGCGCAACCCCTCCTCGCCCAAAATTGTCAGAGCACAATCTTGCTACGGAAACATAAGATAGCTTGGTGCTTCGCACAGGAGTGCCCGCGGAGTCTCCTTGCACGTACGGACGAAAGCTTTGAAATCTCGATCTACCATGTTTCAGCCATAAATAAAGCTCGTGCTAGGACACAAATTAACGAGTTGCCAGCTACTTAAGAATCTTCACTATACAACGGCTGATGTAAATATATAGGTAGGCAGGAGTACGCGGAGTCTAAACAGATTAGGTGGTCGGGCACCACCCGACCTGGCAGCTCTCGTGTACAGTCATTACTAGCGTCATTGTACGTAC
Source organism: Ochotona princeps (assembly GCF_030435755.1). NCBI lineage: Eukaryota > Metazoa > Chordata > Mammalia > Lagomorpha > Ochotonidae > Ochotona > Ochotona princeps. The sequence continues at coordinate 8,152 of NW_026698556.1, forward strand.
GTTGCATAACCGTATCCGCGGGGCGCTCCACTGTCTGCCTTTCGCAGTCTCATTTGCACAGCTGTGTAAACGACGAGCGTCGCGGTTCTGGTAAACATTTGAATGAACGTGTATTAGAATAGCAAACTCTTTCTCTAGTCTCTACAGCCATGCTGTATTAGCTCGTTTAATCTTTATCCGACTATTGAGCACGAACAGTGCATTTGATTCTCCATCTGGCTTATTTACTGCTGCGGTGATCAACATATCTATAAATATGTTTATCTATTTGTGTACGTCTGATGTAACTCAGCAACCTGATGTCATAGCAGGAGCCCTCCATAGATTTGTTGTGGCTCAGATGCACCTACTTGCAGAGCTAGTTTCAGCTTTTCATTTTGGAGTATTTTCTCTTTCAGCTGCTCATTCATTTCGCAGCGGTTTTTCTCGAGGATTTCCTCCATCTTTCGCCTTTGTTGCTGCTGTTGTTCCACCTGGTCTCTGCCCATCTTTTCAATTACAACGCCCAGTTTCCTGCGTGAAGCAGTCATGCACTCCGCAGCAACGAGGTTGATGTTTACTATGTAACATATATGTGCTGCTAGTGTCTTCACGTATGGAAGAATATATGTCGCTACGTGTGCTTGTGTGTACGAGTGTGTTCATAGGCATGAGAGTCAATAACAGGCGTACAAGTCTCGGAAAAGAGCACAAGCCACGCATTTGGACAGCGACTGTTGAGCACTATTCAATGAATCACCGGCATGTCATCGGAATACATGTGCAATTCCACCTGTTCTAGCGCACTCCCATTATTCTTGCGGGTGGCACCCCTGCTGCTGCACCTACTGCCACTATTCGTGCTGCTGCCCATCCGTAGTATTGCTACAGCGTCCATACTTAACACATACTGATCACGCTCTTGTCTGAGTTCTTCTTTGATTTTCTCAAGCTGTTTATTTGTCTCCTCGCCAACTTTCTCCGTAAGCGTGTTCTGCCATTCCAGTTCTCTTTGGTCGATGCTCCGCTGCATGGCCTCAAGCTCCTTGGCATGCTGCTGTTGCAACAGAGCTATTTCGGTACTGAACCCCTCACATCTTGCTCTGAAGTGGACTTGCTCTTCTTGAACTGCCGCCCTGACAACACAACAGGAACACTTGGTCAGCTGTTGTGAGACAGCACTCCACATCGGCGTGTGAGTGTCGTGGGAGACACCCGGACAGCGGTGACGTGGCCCAGTAGCAGGCTGCCTTCTAGGCACAACATGAAGGCCCTGCGTCGGCAAGAGCTAGGGAGGCGAAGGTAGCTGACGTCGGCATCACTGCATTGTAAGCATCAGAGATCACGGAGGAAGATTCGAAACAAAAGCGAAGATACTCACTGCATCAACAACTCCAGCAGAATGTGGCAGCAGCTGCAGCTGTTAAATTTCATGTCGAAGAATATGGTGCGCACTTGTCAACTCCTTCGGGAACAAGTTTTTTTAAAGCTAGTTGTATCATCCTTCCTTATCGCATATTTGTTCATACATATCCCGGAAGCGGCAGTTCCGACTTCTGAAGCACGGTGGGTCGTCCCGTCAGCATATATACTCACTACAGTACGAAATACGAATGGATATCACCGTTTTCGCGTGTCTAGGTTCAGCCTCAAGGAATGAACGCGTTCCAGAATAGGCTCCAATATATTTATATAGACTTTGACTGAGGCCAGCCTGCAGGAAGAACTACTCACGTGTGGCCGCTCAGATACGTATAATCCGCTGTTCTCGCTGACCTGCGCAGAGTCGTACTACGGTGTTATGTTGGAGTGCGCACCCATTCTGTGGGATGTATGCGCCACAGAGCAGAACACAACCTGCTATTTTTGATCATAGCAGCGGGCGTGTGGCTCACGCAGACGACACATAAACATAGCTACACAGTGCTGCATGCGCACTTGCAATAGGACGTACGTAGTCAGCTCTCTGAATAAAGCACGCAAAGACAGGCGCTTCACGAAATAAGCCTGCATAGGGAATATTGCTTTGTTGTACGTCTAAGAATGCGGAGGATAGCCTGGGAAAAGCTAGGCAAGTATACACGTGGACATGAGCTGAACACGCGCCTCTGATACATATCTTTACGCTGAGACTATGCAACTTGGCTAGCCACGCGCTGCACACATTGAAAGAACTATGAATGTGGAACTCGATCTAGAGGCTCACGGCATCTGCACCTGGAAAGATGCAGACCCACGTGCTCCCACATGTTAAGGGGTATACGCGGGTGCATATGCGTTACGCCTTGATTGGAAGCGCAAGAGAGGGGCAGGCTAACGCTGGGGCCGCGCGCAGAAGGCAACAATGACTCCGTGTGCGTTCACTAACGAAAACCATATGGAGGTTATGTGTCTTACTTCACTTTGTCCTCCGCCTCGGCTAGGAGAGCCTGTCGTTGCGACTCCCACTGCTTTTCTTTTTCGATCTGCTCAGGCGAGGTGTTTTTCTCGGTCTTCTCTGAGCTTACAATGGCAAAACCACGTGCAGGCCTTTTCCATATATGTGTACGGGGACGGCAACAGAGCTACTGGGCTACTTCAAATGCAGGAAGTTTTCAGAGGTATAAGACGTGCCACGACCCTACCGTGTTAATATCTTCTTAATCTATGTACATATACATGCATACACACGTATGCACAGCCGCAACACGCACACACAGATACATCCACACATGAACAGGTTCACTGCAAGTACCGGTCCAGACGTTTATACACAGCGATGCAAGCACAGGTGCACAACATCCGTACATACAGAGTTGTATAAACTAAACAGAGAGACATACCAACGCATACGGACGTATCTAACTGCGCCCGCCGTAACGTATCCAGGAGTATTCAAAGCTTCTTGCTGTATAAAAGCAGCTAGCGTCTAGCGTGAGACAACCGTCGATGCGTCTCCCCGTCTCCGTGTCGATATCCGAAGACATTTTCCTCCACGCAGTCCAACCCCTGCCGAGACACGGAGTGCTGTTTTGTCCTGCTACATTGACTCACCTCCTTCTCGAAATGCTCATGCTGTTCACGCATAAGTCTCCGGTGGTGAGCTCGCTCCCTTTCCAAATTTTCATCTTCATCGCGTGCCATGTGCTCCCTTACTAGCTGCAACTTCTCCTGACAGTCTCTTTGCACCTGCAAATGCAGCAAAACTAATACTGGAACTAACTGCTTTCGACATGTGCAGGATGAAAGCACGCCGGACTATGTATGATATAGCAGACACCTTCCGTACTCCGTACTTTGGGCAAAGTCTATCTCCATTGACAAGTACGTTAATCTGTTCACTAACACGCGGTGGTTTACGATTTTTTTAGATCCTCCGCAGCCTTAGTGAAAAATCGTTGCCAACGCTCCGGTGTGTTAGCTGTGAGGGCCCTGCAGTTCTACCTTTTATTGAAAGGTGTCGCACCCATTTTCTGGCCTTTTATCATCGCGCCGTAGTATTTTGTAAGTCAGCTAGGAAAGACGTCTGAAAAACTCCGTGTGCAACGTGTGCAACGACGAAACTACATATCACCATGACATTGCGGAAATCTATGACTGCGTGAGTGAAGGACCCCTCCGGCAGTACAAAGATGAATATGTAAGGCGCTCGACTTTGGTGTGCTCGCTAAAGACATTCGATTTACGTTCGTATATAACAGTAGAGTTATCTACGCCCCATGTATGCTCCCGTATACGGCGCAGCCAAGTGAACGGCATGTAGCTTTAGGAATTAGATAGATATAACGCTACCCTTGTTGCTTCTCGTGTGTCTATCCCTTGACGCAGAGACACAACAACAGCGTAGCTGACCTTCAACCGTCTGGGTCTTAAGGTGCGGTACAATCTGCCACCGCAACACCCTCAAAGGTGCCCCTACCATAAAAACAGATATATACCAGTGTGGACATCTGTAGTGGATACTGACGCATAAGAAGCTTCAGCCTGCAAGGTAAATATAGATTGAAAGGTGTCCGCATATACACGCTGGTGATTGTACATACCAAAACGATTTTGTGACACCTAATTTATTTGTGGACGGAAATTGTCGTGAAAACGCCGCAAGTGCATTTGCGGGTTCGCGCGGCGGCAGCAGTATATAGAGTGGTTGCGCGCCAGAAACGCGAATAATCTAGCGACCTTCCGTGTGTCTTCAAACGTCCTTCAGCGTTGAGTAGTGTACTTGGCGGCAGCGAGCATTAAACATGTGCAGCCTCTTCTACGCACACAGATCTATGGGCTCAGATTGAAACTTATAGCATGGTACCCTCCCTTCTCATTTGTCGAAACTAACACATAAGCCGCTTCACCTAGTGTCCATTCAATAGCGGCGCACGCAGGAACAGATACGCCTGAGTCTGTGCATGTCTTGGAGAGGTGCTATACTCAGGGTTAGCATATTGTACAAGGGGAAGTTAGTAACTACGTCTGTCAAAACAAGCGAGAGAGCTGCTTTAGTCTGGGTATTCTGGAGTTCCTTTTGCAAGTCAGTGCAGTGAATTGTGTGTACTTCCTCAATGACGCGTCTCATCTTCTCCTCCATCCTCTTCTTGTCGTCTCGGTGTCTGTCCATCAGCCTCTGGATCTCAGGTTCGAGTCCTTTAATTGTCATCTCCTTTATCTCGTCTGTCTTTTCCCTCTGCCAAGTTTCCCTCCGCGCCTAAGAACATCCATTCGTAGATCTCCACGCGAGAAATGCGGCCACACGGTTGCGTTCGACAAGCACCACACGAACTACATGTCTAATCTACTTTTTGAAATGTCGTGCGTGTCTCCTCCTTATATCTCGTGTATATGAACGTAGCTCGGCACACAGACGCCCATTTGGCATGTTTCTAGATCCTATGGGATCGACAGCTCGGCAGAAAGTGCCGCAGCGGAGACCTCTACAGGTAGAATAAAGTAAAGAGGGTAGTCACTCTCGTGATTTTGCGAATGCTCGACGAGTATCGACGTCCTGGATACACACCCTGACACGTCAAATACATATCTTCGGAAGTCTGACATTATACTGGTTAGCAGAAACCTTTGTCTGCAGGGGCTCCGGACAAAGTGCAGTACTCTCGCGCGACCTAGTTCTGCAATGCAAGACGCACCTTTTCTGCGTCGACGAAAGCGCGGTGTTGTCTCTCGGCTTCCTTCTCGCATCGTCGTCGAACGGCATCCAGTCTTTCTTGAAACTTCTGTTCTGCTTGCTGCATCTGCTCGGCAAGGGTGTCACACCTCTGAGCCACTTCGTTTTTGTCCGCGAGCAGTTTGTCTACAAGCTCCCCCTGCTTCCGGAGAGCCTCCTCGTACTGGCTCTGCAAAGACCAAAAGGGAGTCCACAGGTTAACAGTCGGCGGGCAGCTCACGCTGTGCATGATTTATTGCTATTCCAGGTTCTTTAGGCCCGCTTTTTCGATATCATTAATGTGCTTTCTCGCGCAAAGCCTTCTAGCCGTCTTTCTGACGTCTGGCACGCGATTTTCGGTAAATTGTTCTAACTGATTAGCTGCCGGACTACCACTGCTGCGCGTGTCGTACAGCGGGTTGCTGCGCTGAAGTCGGAAGAACTCTCTCGGTTGCTCACTCTGGCTGCACCTTTCAGTGGAGATTGCTGCTGTGCACGTTAGCCGTAGTGCTACTTATTACACCCCCCTCGTGCACCCCAGATTTTCCACAACACGGGAAGAGGCAATTTAGAGCTACCCCTGGTGGTAAGATCGGAGAACTTTCCCGATACCGATTCTTCCTGGAGTGTGGCGCGGCAGAGCATGCATATATAGTAGAACATTCACGCTTTTGTGCACACCATGCGAGAATGGAAAAGTGCAAGCTACTTGGTCCGACACACGCTTCCCTAGATGAGAAAATGTCGCTCTCCTTGATCGCAAAGGGCGGTGCCTGCTTTCTGACTGAATAATAGGAGCTTAAGAGTGCAAGCAGGGTGGAAGAAGAGCCGTTGCCACAGTTTGTTAGCGCAAGAGTTGCAGAATCTTCCCCATGAACCATAACGAAGATCCGGCCCGGCCGTTAACCCCTGAAGTGTCGAGGACACTAAGTTGCTGTGTTCTGCGGCGCAGCGGTGCCCTTCACTGAATCACTCGCTTGAATCTTGCCGCCGCACAGCGACAGCCACTACGGGGACGCGCACCCGCACACTTTCTACCAGAGTGTACCTGTTTCTGTGACACACAGTGGGCGCCGGAGACGAAAACATTCGCAGTTGCCGCAGCTCACGTGCACGAAGACGCAGTGGCTCCGTGTGACTGTCCATATACAAGAGCTTCGCGGTCCATGTAAAAAACGGTGCAAATGTGAACAACTGTATGTATAGTCAATGCTTCACATGTTACGTATACAGACACGTGCGAACTTCCGGCAGAAATCAGACACGTTACTTTCCTCGAGAGGCTCTACCACAACGGCGAGACACATACATATGTACCTATATGCAGAGTATTGCGCGCGCAGACGCGTATTCGGCGAGACAAGTGGACAATGAGAAACGAGCTGTACACAGACATGTACGTGTGTCAGAGGTGCTCCCGTGGCGTGTACGCATTCACTTTCTGGAGAACACCCTTTAGGACTAGCTCAAAGAGAAAGGCTTAGGAAATCTTAGGAGATTCTTCAGAGGCGAGTGTGCTTTCGTGGGACGGAACAAAAAAGCGCAGCTTGACTAAGAATGTGTCTTTCCGATCGCAATTGCGCACTGCCGAGCATGTCAGCGCGCGTGTCACGATGGTGTCGATGTTTATGGCACTGTGAGTATGCGGCTGCTGCATGGTGTTCGAGACAAGAGGGGCTCCTGTTTCAACCCACGGCGAAGTTAGTACCCGCATCGCGTTCTCTGGCGTGAGACTTGATGCGGCGGTACCTCCGTTGACAACCTTTTTTCCTCTCGAATTCGAAGTGGATGCCCTTCATGTGCCATATGCACTGTCAGATCTTGAAGATCTATGTTCAACCACGAACAATTTTGTGCACGTCATATACTCGTGTACACTTGCAGACGTGAATGCGTACAAGGAAGCAGCACTCATGGTGACGCAGAAAAATTTTAGTGGAAATTGATGTTCAAGGAGCACCGACAAGGAGCTGTTCACCTTCTATATTATGCTCAGGGCATCTTTATCCTACAAGCGTGCAGCATTGAGAATACACCTAGCCTAACTTGATACCTATCCTTTAGACCTAAACAGTTCTGCATAACCTCGACCTCACACCACTGCGCCTCGCCACGAGCAGGTGTGTATTTATTTTTACTCGTACGTGGCAGCTGGTAAAGATCCGCTTACGCTTGTCTGGGACACTGCGTGCCGCCACGTTCTAAGGCAATGGCGCCATCAATGCACAGAGCACTTGCCAGCACAACCACAGATTTGTTCGATGTTCAGGCACGCTCTGTGGTGCACGGCTGCGCACAGCTGCCGTCACTTGCCTGCAGAGTGTACGTCAGTGAAACACTCCTGCGCTTTGCATTGCATGTGCAGGTGGTCTGTCCCATACACCCGGACTGGCGCCGCCGGGCGCCCTCCTCGTGCCAGCTGTATTGTGGCTCTTCCTTGTCTAACATAGAATGTTTTAAATGATCAAGGTGCGGCAGATGTCACTGCAACTGCTGCTGCGCGGCCTTCTCTCTCCTGGCCGTGCCCCTAGTCTGCAGCAAACGACACTTACAATTTCTGCTTTGCATTGTTGCTGAGCTTGTTGCTGTAGTTGTTCTTTTTCAGCCTCTTGCTCCCTCTATTATTTTTTTCATCTCGAGAAGCTGCTGCTGTTTCTCGTCCACCAGAAGCTCCAAAGCGGCAAGTTTCTGTCGCAGTGCCGAAGTCTTTGCCCCCTGGAGGGAGATGTATGGTGGGACACCGGGAGATTTTTTCTCATCATGCCCGAGGAAGAAACTGCCGGAGTCTAGAGTCCAGTCAGCCCGAGCTTCTAGTGAGGGGGAAAAACCCTCTCTGGCAGGATCAGGTGGATTGCAGGCGTCTGCACCCGCTTCAACAACTGCGTTATGAGGTTTCTCTGACACATTTTTGTCTAGAAGGGAGAATAAACGGGAGATTTCGGCGTCATAGCACGCGCTTCGCCAGCGCTCTGTGTGTGGAGAGCTGCTGATACAGAAGCGTGCTCCGGTACTGCGGCTTCAGCAGGAAGCGCCATGATTGAGGGTTACCATTGACCTTGATGCGGGTTTACGCCGCTACGTGGAGGGCGTTTGCGTCGGCCATGCACTTGATTCTTAACATTTTCGCGGAGGCAGCAGAACAACCATCGGGTACGCAGGAACACAGAAATAGAAGAGAAGGTCGTTGCATGCGAATAGACTGATCTCACACAAAATCGCGTGAAAGCTGGCCCAACACAATTACGGTATACTTCCTTACGTGCGAAACGCAGGAAGTGCTGACAGTTGTTAATCTCCCCCCAACGGACAACGATGGTGACATAAGGAATATAAGGCGGACAGAGCACATAAGCTCACTCCACTTTAACGCGTCTCAGGATATGTGAATAGTATATCTTTCGGAACAAACATGCAGAAAGGATCGCACTTTGGAGTCGCTCCCATTTCAGGAGCAGACATTACAGTCGTATACTCCTTATCGAGCTACATGACATGCGCGCACTTCTAACACGTACTTGCCCAAGAGAGTCCGAGAAACAGTGGGTCTACAGCAGAAACAGTGGAGCGGCAGCACAAATGTAGAGGCCGACGGCGACTGCTGGCGGACATCAATTATTGTGGCGGACTGGAAAGTGAGAAGGGTCTGATCTTTTGAATCTCTAAAAAACGAGTAACGCTTGCCTTCGCATGCTTCATGGGTCCCGCGCTGGGCACTCCAAAGCTGTCAGCTGGCAAACAGTGGAGCAGTATTCCTGTATCTCCAATTGCATTACACCACTGGTGTCTTCCTGGGTACGAGGCGCTGCTGCTTGTGATTGAAGCTCTCCACGTGCGTATACCTGACTGTCTATCTGGGTCCAATTCGTATCAGTGAAGCGGATGGTCTATATATACACATACCCTGTGCGACTGCAAGAAGCACAGTAACGCGCTGCGGAGTTTTTCAGTATCAAGCGGGGCTATCGGGGCCACCGAAGGATAACAGCCACGTCCGCCCGATAAAGTTTGGGACGATGATAGAAAAGGCAAACTGCCCAGCTACATAAGTAGAATGGACTGTCACAATAGTGCTCACGAGCGTGATGCCAGCTGACTGATGCGCACAGGTCTCTTGTGGAAGGACAGCTTAACTAGCGAGCGCCGCTGGACCGAAGATATGCCATTTTATGTTAGGATCAGCTGATTACTGGTAGACTCAACGTGGAAGTATGCATACGGAATGCACGCCTCTGCAGGCGGTGGAGGGAGAATGGGACGAAATGAGATAATTCTGGTCGGCCTGTGCGTGTGTGTATGCGTACCACTCGCGGCTGGCAGTTCAACACAGTATACCAGTTGTCGCATTCACTTGCATGCTGTACTTACATGTGGTTCCTGTCCTTTAAGTATGATCGCTAGTATCTGCTCATCGTTATGGTGACCGTCAGCTGAGCAGATCCATGTGCGTGCGCACAAAAAATGATATGCTACAGCGACATAGATACGCGCAGATAAACACTGTTCTTAGATACTGAAGAACTATCCACAACGTATGATTTCAAGTAGCTCTACGCAGAGAAAAAACGGAGTTATTCTGACGTGAACCAAGCTCATCAAAACTACGGCGAGTTCCCTTACAACATCGTACTGGCACAGAAAGTTCTCCGGGGGGACGAAAGACTACGGCTCGCGTGTGCACCGGAGGTACATCGGCCGACCATAAGTACGGCCGGAAGACCACGCTGTGGAAGTGTTACCTGTGTTCACGCTTTATCGGGAATATTGTGTGAATGAGTGTTCCCGCTAGCAGTTGCTTGTTTGATGTCTAGCACGGATAAAGAGGAGGAAAGGCAACTGGGCGCATACACTTCCCGCGCGGTTTTGGATCGCTTGCGGTGAAGCACGCATTAAGACAATCATTTTCGCTAAAAATCTTTTTCATTCACCTATCACACTATTCTTGTTGGTACACGTCTGCAAAGAGCTCCAGCTGTTGTACTTCTCTCACGAGCTTGGAAAAGCTTCACTCCTGCGGTCGTGTCCCTTTACAGTCCACAACCTACACCTGAGGTGTCACAGTGATGTTACATGGAGGGCGTGAGACACTTACTCAAGGCTTTGACACGCACACATGCAAAGGGTAGTCACTGCAAGCACTGGAATCTTCATGTGGAAAGCATGCATACCGTAGCCCATGTGCTACCGCCCAAACCGAGTGTGTCTAGCTTTCTCTATCCCACACTGTGTTGGTACTGATATGGATGTGTGTGTCTCTACACCACGCAAATATCAGGTCTCGCTGGACATCGGCAGCGACGAAGCCGTTGCCATAGGTCTACCTGTGGAAAGGCTTGTGGCAGCGCCTGTGTCTCTGAGGCCAAAGTGCTGCTGAGCAAAGCAGCCCAGTGCTGCCTTAGCGCTGTTGGGTAGCTGATTTGAGCACGTTTATTTTATTAATCACTGTGTCGAGACACGGAAGGCGGTTCTTTGAGGTCTAGGGGACCAGGCGGGTCTGCGGTGCTTAGGGTGCAATCGGCTGGTGTTGAGCATGCAAATGTGTACTCGGAGTGAAAATAACTCACGGACGCAGGGGAGCATCCGAGGAAATATTCTAAAACTCTAGACAAATGTACGAGACGTTACACAATACCACGAGCGCTCTCCGTATGAAGCAGATTTGGGGCTGTTTGCAGGAACAAGAGGTCCAGCAACCCCGGACTGCACAAGAAGCACTGCACGGTGCAAAGGCTGAAAAATCATCAACACGCTAAGTCGTCTGAGGCATATGTAGGTTGACACAATTCTATCTTCTCCGGGGGCAGCGAGGCCGCAGCAGATCTTGACTGTGATGTCCGAAGGGGGTCAACGCGCATTGCAATGCATGTAAAACACTTCCAAGCAAATAGTTATATTATAAACAGACAATCAGAGGGAAAGAGAGCGTAGCGGCTTCCCACAAAAAACCGACCGGGTCTCCAAACAGTGATCCATTCCTGAGAGCTTCCGTTAGACCTGCTGGTTGGGCAATGGGCTTACCGCGCTGTACGGAGACTGTCGCCCGAGAAAAGGTCGAGCTAAAGTGTGGGGCCCCCCTCATGAAGGACGAGATCTACACTTTTTGTGGGAAAATTGGACTCTCCCAATGCCCCGCTCTCTGCGGGGGGCATGTAAACTCGCTTTAGATAGTCACAAGGGTGATCTTGCTGTTGCGTATAGAAGCGCACCCCACAAGCAGCAGATGATCTACACAGAGGGGTCGAATCAGAGACTTGCATGCGGAAATATGGTCGCTGCTTCTCTCTCGTGTTGACAGGGAGGGAGCGCGCATACGTAAACTGATACAAAAGAAAAATTCATAAGGAAGAAACGTGAGGTACTCTAGGAGGCCACGGGGTATGGGGAGACGGCTTCGGGCTGGTATATTCCTAAACCGTTGATACATCGGCTCTATAGCCTTCTCTGGAGGATGAGGTACTGGCACGGAATGGGGAGTCCTCATATACGCCAGAACAGGTGTGTGTAGAAGATCTATGCATTATGTATCCGGGTGCTGCTTACAAGCGTCTATGTGCTGTTTTCCAAGTTATGAAACATCTGTTCACGCGCACGCTCCCACAGAACTGACTATGAAGGCAAATAGCGATACACTCGTTCACCCCGAGCATAATGATGTCCACTTGTACGCTTCAGATACCTACGCTCATGCAGAAAGGGCAATGTATTAGGTTCTCGCGCCCAGGAGCGCTTGCGGGAATGCTACAGCTGAACCTGTGCTAAAAGCGGTATTCCGCCTGCAACAGGAGTCCTTTTTGGGTGCGCTCTGACATGCGTGAAATGACGGGATGTCAACATCTCTGATTCGCACAGTATTGCTTGTACGAGGCGCTGCAGGATATCGGTGAAGTATTGGCCCCCAGGCGTACGCACATGTGAGTGTTCCTTTGGTAACCATCCTGTGGTGTCACCTCTAACACTGTGCCAAAAATCAGAGGTCGGACACCCTCAAGCAGCGTGAACTACACTAATAGTTGCGTCAGTATGTATACTTTCACCGATTTGTACTCACCTCTATCAAATGGTAGTCTAGGCGGCAGATAATTGGTCTAGAACAATTGCCCTCAAGAGACAGTTTGCTGATTGACCTCCAAAGTATGCCGTAGCAAGAATTCTCAGGCGCATATCCACGTGAGATGTGGGCTGTCTGTACGGGTATATGAGTTCTGGACTACGTAGCCTTCCTCGGTTCCACAGGCGGCGCAGAAGCGTGAACACAGCCGCCTAACGAAGAATTCGTCTACATGATCGTTCTCGTCCACTTGCTGAAGCTCACCGTGATCTAGTTCTGTGGTTGGCACGCACATTCATACATTGTATGCCGTAGCGTGGACCGAGAACTGACGCCAGGAAACATGCCAATAACGGCTCCCTTCGTTGCAGAAGTGCGCCTTCATATGCAAAGAGCTTGTACGTCTGCGTCAAGCGTGTGGACGCCCACTACGCAAGAGCCTAGCAGCGAGAGGACTTAGACAGAACAAGTCAACCATTAGTGTGTTTCGACCGCAGAGGCTCGACTCCGTTCGCGGCAAACCTCAAGTCGTGTGCCCAGCATGGACGTACTCGATATGCAGCTACACAGTCTTCGCGTGGAGAGACGTCGGGGAGCACGCGAATGCTGTACATGAGTGTGTCACCTGGCGAGTCTGCGTCGTGCACCGCGCAGGAAGCACACACATCCATATCTATACAGTTATGCTACTCTAGGCTCTAGGTCCGTATACCTATTCTCATAATCATGTACTACTTGACTGGCCCGGCTTTAATCCTATCTACGGAAGATATACAGGCGGCGGCCGCGGAAGTACGCTTTTGACCCAACCACGTGTACCCACGCTGGAACGCGCTTACGTGCAGTGGGTGCGCAAGCGCGCTGGTATATCTGAATTCCGGCCCGATGTGACATACATGGATGTACGACTATATTCAGATGCGTCTCTTCGACAATCCTGGTTACGTATAGGTGATGTTGCACTGCTTCACTGAATGCGGAAAGAATTCTTCTACACATTCGAAGATGCGCCCACTACAATTGCATTCATACCTGTCTGTGGGCGCACCAGCAGCCACGCCCATGCCTCTTCAAATGAATGTGGGCAGTCACGTATCTGGCACTCGTACAGCATGACAAGTTACCGTATATCTCCATCCAGGAACAGGTAGGAACATTGCAGTCCTCAGAGTGTACGACTGACAGCGTACAGTCCGGCGACATCACTGCGTACACTGGATTCACAGAGCAGCTACGTGCGTTTTCCTCCACGGAGGCGTCCTGGCACACAAGTCAGCACACTGTGAGGAGCGTTCTATCGAAGTCAGCGTTCAAAGCGCCGTCACGATCCGGTGCGTAGACCCGAGTCGTCAACAAGCAGCGTCGCCCGCCAGCTGCATGTATGCCGTGTTACTGAAACTGCTCCAACTAGCTTAAGCGTACTGCAGGGTGGTAGATGGAATTAAATGATCTCAGGAGGGACAAGCGGCTCACACTCATGAAAGAGCCGCAGCCGGACGGTAAGGCTTCAGAGTCATCCATGAGGCCTTCAGACTGCAAAAGAGTACGCATCTGAGATTCAGCGGGCTCTGCGTGTGCCTCAGTGTGTCTAGATCGTTCGTTGATGGGGAGGTTTCGGCACAACAGCTGTACCTAGATGTTTTGTAACACTTTCGTTTATCTGACTGGAACGCAGGCTCGCAGCGACCCTGATGGTTCCCCTGTCTACTTGAACCCATAGTTATCTCCGCCTAGCAGAGGCGTCAGGGAGGGTAGTGTTACGTGTTTTCGATGGTGAGGCTGTCGACGGCGTTGCATGAAGGTATCCGTTTTTTACGCTGAAGTGTTCCGAGGAAGAGTGTGCGAGCTAGTCCGAGCCATTGGTGTGGAGAATCTCTATCATACGTAGCCGAGTAAGCTGGATATCCCCTCGAAGCAGCTGGGAAGGACAGGGAAAACAGTCGGCAGATGCGGCGGTGTTCCGGGCAACGAGGTTGTGGGGGGTGTCTGTCTGTGACCTCTCAGCACATGCCAGAATTTCGTGAATACTCGTTAATCGTTCGCACTGGGCTCTATATGTAATACACTCACACCTGTGAATGCCTCCGTGTATTTGTTTTGCGCAATGGGCGACCCCGGCGCACGGAGCCTTCTCGGCATGCCACGCTGTCGTCCGACCACAGCCCGGCGGAGTCATCTTTTGAGGAGAAATCCGATAATGCTAACACTTTCCTCACAGAATATCTTCTCGACTTCCCTGTACGAACTTTTCCCTTAAAGCGCATTTTCTGGTACTGACGCGTCCGCGCGCTTCGTGCCCTGCGCGGAGCGTCGTTGAGCATTTCGTGGCCGCGCTGTTCAGCAAGCGACAGTATCCCCCTTACACGGATATACCTTTTACGATTATAAGCATGATGCTCACACTTTCCCCATGCAGACGAGCGAACTTATTAGAGATATTCAATGCTACCGCGTGCGTGCTGATGTGCCGGATTCTTTCCCGTCGTCTCAGACAGATCTGTCTTTAACCCGATCGTCAGGCACCGTCCCTTCGTCGAGGTTGTCTCTTGCTTTTTACGTGTTTCGCATATGTTCGAGCGTTAGTCCGCTGCATCGTTGAATTGCTTACGTACGCATAACATTACTGAGCCGTATTTCTCTTAGATCATGTAGACACGTGTGCTCTGGAACGACACGTGAACCCCCGTGGAGGTGTGGACCCAGTCACATCCACGCAGCCTCGCAGTGATATACAACCGTGTGTCTTGACTTTTCCCTCCCGGGTCTTTCTTAATTTTTTTCCTCTGAAATTAACAGAAAACGCGTATGAGCGTACGAATATATACCTATTCACCAGCTGGCTAAGTGCGAGTACTGTACGTAGCCGATGTCTTTGGCTGCGCCCCTCTGGGAACTGTGACACATCTGAAATTCTCGCCACAGAGAGAAGATCTTTTCACTGAAGCTCCCTCCTCTGGCCATGCTGACGTACATAGCGCTACGGATGCTGTAACGCGCTTTTTGGCGCCGGACTGTGTCCGATACACCTTGAACGGGTTACACTCTCCCAGTCGTCCGTTGTGTAGACGCAGTCCACATCTATTGAGTGTTGACAGTTTTCGATGTGCAACTGGAACATCGCCTTTGTGTCTTGTGTTTCGTCCGTACATATGATGTAGATCGGTCTAGCGTACTCGTACACCCTCAAAGTATGACTGGAGTTTATCCTGCGAGAGTGGCTCGTGCACCTCATGCGTGTGTTGTGCGCGGCTGCCGCACCCCCAAACAGCTGATACATAACAGAGTCTGGCATTAACACTTCATACTTCATGGCAATGCATTTCGGCGTCACGACTCTACAAGTGTTGAGACACCGTATGAAGTCCGTGGCGGCCTGCCTGAGCGTGGTTGCACATATGGTTTGTGTGGAAGAACAAGGTGCTTTAGATCTCTTCGGAAAAGCTTGCTCCGTTCCGGAAATTTTGTGAGTTTGTACCGAGACACGTCTTTACAGGTCACGTCACCTCTTTCGTGCACTCGTTTCTGGCCCCCTCCCTTTCTGCCTCCGTGTGGGTGTTACCTCTCTTCCATGCTCCGCAGCCGTAGAGCGCTTGGGGAGGTGGTTGTGGGTGTTTTTCCTAGCATTTCCGTGTGCGTGTGTGTCTGTCTCATTGGTCTTCCGCTCACGTGTGTGTCTACGCTACTAGTTCATCCTCTTATTTTTCATTGCGCGCGTCACTGGGATTTGTTACGGTAACCCCTCCAAGCCCTTCGTCCCTCCCTTTCCTCCCCTTCCTCTTCATTCTTTCCTTCATTTTATTGGTCCTCCTGAAGTATGGAGAAGTTATCCATAATGAAGCCTCAGCAAACAGCTGCAAGAGAAGGAGCACCAGCAATGTATGCGTGCGGATCTCTACTCCGGAGGCGTCTCGGGTACGCCTCTCCCGTTCTGGACAGCCACGGAACTCGCGGCCAAGCCACGGAGCTTCGCCGCATTTCAGTGGGCTGTTGGGTTTGCAGAAGCCCTGCAAGTGTCGCCTTGCACAGAGGACACTCAGGAGAATACTACATCTACAGGAAACCAGCCGCCAACGTCCACCGATGGCAGCGTTACTGCGGCGTCTGCGGGTGCCTCTCAGGAAGATCACCAACAACGAGGCGCCGCCAACGGACCAGTCCCTCTACCGCGTTTGAAATTCAAAGGATGGGATGAGGTATCATGTGCCTGACACAAAACACAGATAATTTCTCCTTACCTACTCAACGAAAATACCGAGGTGTACATGCAAATGACCACGGCCTACACATGGTCAAAAGTATGCGTTTAACTCTCTATGATAAGCAGTCGTTGTAACACGAGTAGTAGTGCTTCTGTGATAAACGTAGTACTGCAGCTTATGGTATGGACATAATTGTAGTACAAATAGTGATAGTGGTAGTACTAGTACAACTCATACTTTATGTAATAGTAGCAGTACTACTACTACTATTAGAAAACTGCTAGGAAACAAAGTAGCAGCAGAAACAGATTGCCTCGCGTGCGTGTACTATGGTGTACGTTCGTGAGAGTTTTCACTGTGAAGCTACAGCAGGCGCTGCTATTTACTTGCAGCTGTGAACCACCAGTTTATTCGCAGGAATAGGAAAGGCGGCTGTTGATGCGTACCTGAAAAATAGACATCTACGCGACATTATGTTCATCGCTTCTCCCCACGCCACTAGACTTCACTGAGTTTGTAGACGGCTGCACCTCCTGGAAAACCACTAGCGTGCACCTTCTACTCTGCATACATGGGCCCTGACCACCAGCACACTGGAGGGACTGACTAGTACGCAAAACACATAACTGACAAACATTTCTTCGGCGGTATACTGGCTCACTTCTACACAGAACAGATGACTACTAAAACATATCTTCTGTGGTGTACTGACTCACTTTACGCAAGACAGATAACTACTTAAATACTTCTTTGGTGGTATACTGACTCTTTATTACGCAAAACAGGTAAGTGCTAAAACATTTTTTCGCATATATATACTGGCAGTACTTGATGACAGAGAACCGAAGTTGTCTTTCCGTGCAGTCAAAAAGATGTTTCTGGCTGTAGCAGAGATGGATGCGGATTTTTTATGAAAGACAGGAAAGTTTATTTATGTATGTCTATATGTGTACAGGCATGTATGTAGACATGTATGTATGTATGTATGTAATGTATGTATGTATGTATGTGTATGTATGTATGTATGTATGTATGTATGTATGTATGTATGTATGTATGTATGTATGTATGTATAGTATGTATGTATGTATGTATGTATGTATGTATGTATGTATGTATGTATGTATGTATGTATGTATGTATGTATGTATGTATGTATGTATGTATGTATGTATGTATGTATGTATGTATGTATGTATGTATGTATGTATGTATGTATGTATGTATGTATGTATGTATGTATGTATGTATGTATGTATGTATGTATGTATGTATGTATGTATGTATGTATGTATGTATGTATGTATGTATGTATGTATGTATGTATGTATGTATGTATGTATGTATGTATGTATGTATGTATGTATGTATGTATGTATGTATGTATGTATGTATGTATGTATGTATGTATGTATGTATGTATGTATGTATGTATGTATGTATGTATGTATGTATGTATGTATGTATGTATGTATGTATGTATGTATGTATGTATGTATGTATGTATGTATGTATGTATGTATGTATGTATGTATGTATGTAGTATGTATGTATGTATGTATGTATGTATGTATGTATGTATGTATGTATGTATGTATGTATGTATGTATGTATGTATGTATGTATGTATGTATGTATGTATGTATGTATGTATGTATGTATGTATGTATGTATGTATGTATGTATGTATGTATGTATGTATGTATGTATGTATGTATGTATGTATGTATGTATGTATGTATGTATGTATGTATGTATGTATGTATGTATGTATGTATGTATGTATGTATGTATGTATGTATGTATGTATGTATGTATGTATGTATGTATGTATGTATGTATGTATGTATGTATGTATGTATGTATGTATGTATGTATGTATGTATGTATGTATGTATGTATGTATGTATGTATGTATGTATGTATGTATGTATGTATGTATGTATGTATGTATGTATGTATGTATGTATGTATGTATGTATGTATGTATGTATGTATGTATGTATGTATGTATGTATGTATGTTAGTGTGTATACATGTTTGTATATATGTATGTATGCATGCATGCATACGCGTATGTATGTATGTATGTATGTATGTATGTATGTATGTATATGTGGGTACAACCCCTTGTCTCTTCCGTTTGTTAGGCAATAATGACTGTCAAAACGTCCCCACACATTGGGGAAGGGGGGGGGGGGAGCTATATATGAAGACACAAACGCGTACATGTCTTTTACAACGCCCACAGAACACACTCTCTGTAAGGCTATTTTCTCTCGGCAGTAGACTACTAAGCTGCTCTGTACTCTGTGATTTCTAAACAAATGTACACATGGGTATAGGATGTACGCGGATACATGCGTGATTGGATGTAGGCTTGTCTATGTATGTGTTTTGTGTGTGTGCTTCTCTTCGTGCGTGTAAATATTGGTTGTTCATGTACTGTGTGAGTGCATGTGTGTGTGTGTGTTTGTAAGTATTGGTTGTTCATGTACTGTGTGAGTGCATGTGTGTGTGTGTGCGTACGTATGCATGTACGCTTCCCTACCTAGTAGAAACATAGGCGCGCTACGTGTAGTGAGCCTGTCTATATATTGTGTTCACAATCGAGATACTGACGTACTGAGTGATTATATTCTAGAAAATTTGACGAGGAGGACGCTTGTCTCGCCTACATAATGCATTACCGACAGGTATTTTTTACACACACACATACACACACACATTTGGCCACATGGGTAGAGAAATGGTATTGCACGTATAATTTCTAGTGTTGGTTTGTGCGAATGCGGTGTATGAAGTGGCGTCTCCACTTTCTCTATTGTATTGGATGACTATTCAGTACCATTGTCTTGCTCTTACTGTCATTAACTGTTGTTCTGGGGGCATATATATATACACACACACACACACACACCCACACAACGACAGCGGTACACAACAGACGCACCATACAACACCTACAGGGTTAAACTAATTTGTTAGTCCGCGCGAGGTCTGTTTCTTGTTCATTTTACGTCGTATTTCCTGCACTTCGTTTGTATTCTCCTACTACTACGTTTCTCTGTTTTTTCGAATGTACTTTCCTCCCGGTTTTCCTGGTAGTAGTCGTCCCACGGTGTATACGGGGTGCCTCATGACGTGTAGTGCTGTCATTTGTAGAACGGCCTCTCCTATTGTCACTGTTGCGGTTTTTGCATGCAAACACATTGTTGTTGACCAGTCCACATGTACCTATATAATGACATTGCCGTTATTGCTGCCGCCCGTTGCTTGTACCTCCTCATCCGCTCATGTTGGCTAGTGTGCTGCTGTTGGTGCTGCTATTATGCACTGATTAAAACACCGCATGGTTTGTCTGTCGCCTGTGTTTTGTAAATTGTTGGTGCCGCTTTGGTGGTCGACAATACAACCGACGGGGGTTTTCATTGCAAGGACTCGTAAACTACTCATGGTGGCCCTCATGTCAAATATTGTTGCTGAGTGTGTTGCTGTTACTGCTATTAGACTTTTTGGTACTCTGCTACGTTATTGCTGATGCGTTTGCTGCTTTGGGGGCTGCTGTTGCTATGTTGCTACTATTTTTGCTGTTCTTGCTGCTACTGTTGTCCACCCTGTGGCTGCTGATGTTTTTTTCTTTTGCTGTCTTTTTTGTGGGTGAACCAACCTTCTCCAGAGTCGTACAACGGGGGGAGTGAACGCAAGACGTGTACAACGGGCATTATCTCCAGTGTTGCCGGACGCTCTGCGTTTGCAAACACTTCGACTGGGCAGCTTCACAGCCACAGCAGACGCAGACTGTGATTCTGCAGCTGCGAAATTCGCAGTAGAAGGCTTTGGACTTGTTGCTGCTTCTTTTGACGTTCTCGTGCTACGTGAACATCGAAATCAAAAGGCTGCCGCGATACCACCTCATAGGTACTCTCTCTAGGAGCTCACTATATACAACAACTACTAGTGTCGTGCGTAGTAGTAGCTGTTCTTGTTGCTGTAACTTCACACACATCAGTGCTACTTCTGCATATATTTTTTCTTGTGGTCTTCACATAAACCTCGCACTGGTAACGGGCGCCATAACTCACACCTCCGCGGTGTTATTCTCTCTCTCCAGGAGCTCAGTATTTATGACTGCTACTACTCGTGTCAAAAGTAATAGTAGCAG
>NW_026698557.1:0-39776 GCF_030435755.1 Ochotona princeps
TCCTCAATATACATATATATACACATACAAATATATATTCTATGCGTTGTTTTATACCACCCTAAATATACACGCGCACATCTCTATTAATATCCATCTCTCTCTATAAAGATATACATATATATTCAAAGTATATGCATAGGCGTATAGTAACGTGTATACAAATACATGTATGTATATATATACATGTATATATGTACAATGCATGTTTACAAGCGTTCTGGCAAATTCTTTCCAACACCTGTTTCTGCAAAGTACAGCGGTGGAGATTTATTTTATCGTGTGGTGAGCTCCGCTCTGTAGAGCCCGTCAGTGTCTCTGAGCATATAAACACGCTATATATGTCTGCATACATATATCCATACATATATATATACATACATATATATATGTGTATCTACATGAATATATATATATACTTGGAGACAGGAATAGAGACTGTTTTCCTGTTTCAGTTGCTCTGCGAGAGTCTACAGCGGAAGATCATGAGACGTAGCAGTGCCCGCAAGTTTCGGTGACCTCCAATGGAATTTGTGTATGGGCGCACAGAACGTATATACATATACATATACATGTATATATATATAGATATAGATATAGATATAGATAGATATACATGACCGTTGTTTTTCATCGCTCTCAACTATTTGTCTCTCACTCACGTTTCCTTGTTCTGTCTGTCTGTCTCTTTCTCGTTTTCGAAAGGGATGTCTATATGTATATGTGCATGTCACGTTTACATTCCCCCTCTCTCTTTATATATATGTACATATGTATACGTATATATGTGTGTTTCGATGTGTATATGCACGTCTCACGTTCTGCCTGTCTCTCTTCACATATATATATATACACACATTCATGGTATATATTCAATGCTCTTCTCCTCCGTGAGGGTATATCTGTTGCACTATATATATATATATATATATATATACGTATACAAGACACCTCATTGTATCTGTATGTAATTCGTATACACGTATTACCAACGCAGTAATGCACTAGTGTTCTACCATATAACCAGGAAATCGCGGGTATAAAATCATTAACGTCTCGTCTACTACTGACTACGTATGTATATAGGTATTCATGTTCCTATGTCTCATATATGTATATATGTCTGTATATATATATATATGTATACCTGTATTATATATATATATATATGTATATCCGTATTATATATATATATATGTGTATGTATATCCGTATTATATATATATGAATACACGTATATACGTATACACTACCTAATAGTATGTACGTACGTCATTATGTGTTTGTATCTGTATATCGAATATATGTACACATATATATATATATCTCAATATCTCATAAAGGCATCTATAATGTTTAATAGTAATAGTAGTAGTATGTACATACGTATGTATGTATTTATGTCTGTATATCTGTGTGAGAGAGATACATGTATATATGTATATATTACGTTCGATATGTAATTTGTATGTAATGTGCAGTGTGTAGGCACTAGGCGGGGTACATGATTTGAAATATATACGATCCCCTATTATTATTATTCAGTGAACGTCTTGTGATTGTACAACGTAGGGCTCATTCACAGCAGCATTTGTTACGAAAATCAGAATTTGTCATTACTTTTCTTTGAGATTTCTCTCGAAGATGTCTTTCCACTAGGCGCGCGACTCACACGCGGCATCGTTTTTCTGTCTCAGACGAAAACAAACAGCTCTCATCCTACACGTACGGCCTTGAATTGTTGGTCTTCTCTTTCTTCTTTTTTCTCTTCTTCTTTTTGTGTAGGAGAACTCGCTAGACAAGTGGCGAAGGAACCGCACTACTTGGAGAGGCAATTGGATTGTACACGTTCTGCGTACACGGTGGTGTTCCCGTGGACAGTCAGCTGAACCAGCTACGGCGGGAAAAGCAGCAGCAACAGCAGCGTCGTTCACGATTACAGCAGACGCAACAGCAGCAGCAGCAGGAGGAGGAGGAAGAAGAAGGGGAGAAGCAGATGGAGTCCGTGGGGAGGAGGAGGAGGAGGAGAAGAGTCGATGAATCGAAACAGCAGAAAGAGGTGGAAGAAGACTTCGAGACGCTTCTGTCGATAGAAAATCTGAGAAATTTCTCGCCAGCAGCAGGCAAGGGGCGCATCGACATACTCGTGGCGACACCGGGGAGACTGCTAGACTTGATGTATCTGACATCTTTTTCTAAGCGAAAGAATAACGACGCCCCGTCCACTTCTTCTGCATGCAAATCCCCTTCCCCTCCTCAAACAGATCTTCTGTAAGTCTCTGTTTGGTTGCGAGTTCTTCATATGAATATGCGTTGCGAGAGAACGAGAGACTGACAGACAGAGACAGAGAGAGAGAGAATCTGTGTAATATATATATATATGTGTATAATATGGAGCGAGAGAGAGGAGGAAGACACAGAGAGGATCTGTATAATATATATTTATGTATGTAGCGAGAGGGAGAGAGAATCTGGATAATATATGTATATATATGTAGCCAGAGAAATAGACAGAGAGTAGCTGAATATGTATCTCTCTCTATCTTCCATATGTATATAACGTACCGAGTACGTCTCTCTTCCTCTTCCCTCTAAGCAGACATTTAGTGACGGATCATTTTCTGCTGCATTCGAAACTTCCCCGTCCTTCAAATAGATCTTCTCTTACTCTCTCTTCCCTTGCACTAATTCTTATATGAATGTATATACACACATATGTATATACATATAGTTATAAATATACACAAATATGTGTATATATATATATGTATACAAGTAGATATATATATATATACTTACATGGAGACTTCTCTCTATGTGCAGCTTCTACACTTTTTTCTCTATCTGCAGTACCCCTTTCTCTCTCTCGCTCTCTCTCTTTCTTTCTATATATATGTATAAATCTATATACATACGATACATATAGACTCATAGTCCACCGGAAGCATTTTCCCTCTCTTTTCCTCTTCTTCCTTCCCTCTTCCTCTTTTGGGACAGATCTTCCGCACGTCACTTAGTTACTACCACATCTTCGTATGTGCGCATGCATCTCTTGTTTGCAGAATCTTTCTATACATGCATGCCTTGCTTGCGTGCATTAGAGGGAAGGGCTACTACGTGCTCCTGTGTCGATGTGTGTGTGTGTTGGTCTGTATGAAAGAAGCTGACCCACATAATAACTCTAAGAATTTCTTTTTTTGAGTATTCACCTACACTACACAGCACCACAAAGTATATATATGTGTAGTACTACATAGTATATATGTATATACATATGTATATATGGTTTTAAATACGTTTACATGAACAAATACAATATCTACTACTCGCATATTCAATAAGTATCTACGTGTCAGTGTCTCTGTACGTGTGCATGTATGAGAGTTACGAGGAGGCCAAGGTGACCGTAGCTGCATTCTTGTAGTTGAATTAGTAGTAGGAGGAGGATGAGGAGTAGTAGAAGCAGTGTTTCGAGCAGTAGTAGTAGTAGTAATATTTGTTGTTGTAGTAGTACTACTACTAATACCTGGAGTTACAGGAGGAGGAGGTGGAGACTTAGTAGGAGCCGCAGTATCTGGAGTAGTAGTAGTAGTAGTATTTGTTAGAGTACTAGTAGTAGGAGGAGGAGGAGTATCAGTAATCGTAGAACCAGTAGTATTAGTAGTAGTAGTACTAGTAGTAGTAGTAGTATTTGTGATAGTAGTAGGCGTAGGTGGACTAGCAGTTGTAGTATCAGCAGTATTTCATAGTAGTAGTAGTAGTAGTGGTAGTAGTAGTAGTAGTGGTAGTAGTAGTGGTAGTAGTAGTAGTAGTAGTAGCCGTAGTAGCGATAGTAAATGTAAGGAGTAGTACCAGCAGTATTTGTGGCACTGGTAGTTGCAGTAGTAGTAGTATGTGTAGTACGAGGACTAGGGGGAGAAGGAGGAGCAATAGAAGCATTTGTACTAGTACTAGTAGTAGTAGTAGTAGTAGCAGGAGGAGGAGGGAGTATTGCCAACAGTATTTGTAGTAGTAGTAGTAGTATTACTAGTAGGAGGAGAGGAGTACTAGCAGCAGTATTTGTAGCAGTAGCAGTAGTAGTAGTAGTAGTATTTGTAGTATTAGTAGTAGATGTAGTAGTAGCAACAATAGTAAAAGTATTTGTAGTAGTAGTAGTAGTAGTAGTATTACAAGTACTTGTAGTAGTACGAGTAGCAGTAGTAATACTAGTAATTGTAGTAGTAGTAGTAGTAGTAGTCTACTAGTAAGAGTACTAGTATTACCAGTAGTGCTACTAAAAGTAGTAGAGGTACAACTGGTAGTAGTAGTAGTAGTAGTAGTAGTATAGGAGGAGTAGTACTAGAACGAGTACTGGGAGGAGTACTCCCCGTAGGTATATTGGGAGAAGCAGTACTAGCAACAGTAGTAGTAGTAGTAGTAGCACTACCAGTAGTAGTAGGAGGAGGAGTACCAGGAATACATACGCATATACATTTATATACACTGGTATACATATATATAGAGAGAGATAGGTATGTGAAGGTCAGACTAGGGTAGAGCAGGCTCACGAACATATGCATGTGCCCTCAGTATGGGTAAAGGTACTAGCGGTAGTTATAGCAGCGCCAGTAATAGTACTGGAAGCAGTAGTAGTATTAGTAGTAGAAGTGGTCGTAGTTTTACCAGCGAAAGCCGTGGCGAGTAAGTAATCCTAATGGTACGTGTTACTATCAGTATTTGTGTCCCTATTAGTACCAGTAGTAGAATGAGTATTGATATCAGTAGTCGTAGTAGTAGTAGTAGTAGTACGTGTTGTTGTCGCACGAGTGATTTCAGAAGCGCCGTATGTGCGTGTATGTATGTATATATCTTGGCTGGGGTTGCATGGCGACATCAACGTACGTAAGGATGACAGTAGAAGTAAACGGAAGGGGAGATGGTGGAAGAGCTGGTGGAGGAGGACGGGGAGGGGAGGAAGAAGAAGAAGAGGAAGAGGAAGAAGAGAAGGGGAGGAAGAAGAGATGGAAGAGGAGAAGCAGGAGGACCAAGAAGAAGAGGAGGTGGAAGAGGGTGAGGAAGGGGAGTTGGAAGAGGAGAAGGAGGAGGAAGGAGAAGAACAAGACGGAGAAGAGGGTAGGGAGGCGGGTGACGAATGAAAAGGAAAGTGAACGAAGGGGAACGCAGCATGATACACGAGTAGAGACTACCGTCAAGCAGCTCAACAACCGTAGCAGCAGCAGCAGAACACCAGCAACAGCAGCAGAACACCAGCAACAGCAGCAGAACACCGGCAACAGTAGCAGGAGCAGCAAGAACGATAGCAATATGACTAGCTACAGAAGCACGAGGACACGTACTTCTGCTGTAAGATAGAAAAGAGAATCGTCTACCCTAGGAACGATATGCTGTGTGTTGTTCCTTTGTGTGTTGCTCCTTTGTGTGTACGTGGGTGGTTGTGTGCTTGCATATGAATGTGTTCTTGTGCATGAGAATATGTATCTGCATATCTCTCTCTATGTGTGTGTTTGTATGTCTGGGGGCTGGCATTGTTCTACTTTCCAGTATATCATCTATATGGCACGTAGGACCTCATACAGCAAATCTTTTGTTGCAGCTTTAGTATGGGTATAACTATATATATATATATATATATATATGCTTGTATGTGTGTTTGTATATGTGTATGTGTGTACATTTGCATGTACGTATGCTTTATTTAATGTAAATTCATATATGTTTATATATATACATATATATACATACATACATATTTTTAACTATGTATACGTCTATATCTCTCTTTGTGAGTGTGTGTGTGTGTGTGTGTGCGTATGTCAATATTCTCCTTGAAAGTTTATCCTCTGTAAGGCACGTAGTACTCGACGAAGCGGATGAAATGTTGAAACTCGGTTTTTCCGAAGACGTAGAAATGATCCTCAGACATATAAAGCAGCAGCATCAACTGGCACTACTGCAACAGCAACAGCATCACCAACAGCAGCAGCGTGTGCTTCCGAGAAGCGCAGGACAGCAACGGCGACAGCAGCAACAGGAGCAAAGCAAAAATGAAAACAAGCAGCACCAGAGTGACGTGGCGCAGAGGTGGTCGTCTTCATTATCAGAGAAGGAAGAGGAGGAGAAAGCGAACGAGAAAGAAATGAATGAGAGTGTGGATGGGCAGGGAGGTCATCAGCAGGTAGACACATGCAACGAAGTGAAGCTGCCACATACAACTGACAAAGAAGAAGAAGAAAAAGAAGAAAAAGAAAAAGAAGGCGGAAGAAGAATGAGTAGGGGTAATGGAGAAGAAAACAAAAATAAGAAGAAAGTACAATTATTACTTTTCTCTGCAACATCTCCTACGTGGGTGCAGCAAGTGGCTGCCGCTCATTTGACGAATCCCGTGCGCGTTGATGTCCTTGCAGAGCGAAAACTGCGGTACGATATATACATATATATATACATACGTACATACTTATGTACATATATACATACATACGTACATATACATACATACCTACACATGCATACATTTATATACGTGCGTACAAATACGTACATATACATACATACTTACACATGCATACATATATATGTACGTGTGTACAAATACATACGTATACCTACATACATATGCATGCATACTGACGCATGCATACATGCATATACCTGCGTCCAGATACATACATATACGTACATACTTATACATGCATACATGCATATACTTGCGTACAGATACATTTGCATACACGTACATTTATATAAATGCATACGACCAAATACATTCATCTACATATATGCATGCATACATACGCAAGCATACATACATACATACATACATATGCAAAGATGTACATACGTATAAGTACATATGCATGCATATAAATACATATACATAGATACATACAAACATATATACATACATACTTACCGAAGCCCCAGGATTTCATCCTGACTCTGAGAAGAAGATCCAGAAAGAGGAAACTTGCATACAGCTTTTTCAATTGATCGGGCATACATATTATATATATATATGAATATAACTCAGGTGCATACGCATATATATGTATATATATATATACTGTAGCTGTAACTCTACATATGGTATATACATATTATATGCCTTCTAAAAGGACTGCATACAAAGCTTTCCTCAGTACACTGTACATTTACCGATATATATATATACATATATATATATATATATATATATATATATATATGTTACTGTTGCTATTACTGTTGTTGCTGCGGTCGCTATGACTGTCGTGGCGGTTGTGGGTGTCGGTGCTGTTGTTGCTGCTACCGTTGCTATTACTGTTGGTGCTATTGGTGTTGGTGTTGCTATTAGTCTTGTGTTGCTGCTACTGTGGCCATTACTGTTGTTGCTACTACTGTCATTATAGCTGCTGTGACTATAGCTGCTGTTGCTCTAACTGCTGTTGCTATTGCTGGTGTTGCTATAATTACTGCGGCTACTGTTGGTGCTACTGCGGTTGTTGCTGTTGCTGATGCTGCTGCTGTTGCAGCTGCTGGTTGCGTCCCTGAATAGTTGCTACTAGTGTTGCTACTGCGGTTGCTGGTGTCTCTAGGGGTGTTGCTCTTGCTGTGGGTGTATGTCTATGTGTCGTAATATCGTACTGTGTGTGTACGAGTGACTTCTATTGCAGCACAGCAGCAACAGTAGAACATGTAGCGCTGCTACTACCAGACCACATGGCAGCAGCAGTAGCAGGAGGAGGAGGAGGAGGCTGGCGTCGTGGGGCAGGCAGCAGCAGACGTCAAGGACGAGGAGGAGGAGGAGCAGCAGCAGGAGGAGGAGGAGCAGCCGCAGCAGCAGCGGCTCTCCTGATACAAGATCTTGTCATTTGTGAATCTGCAGCAGGAATGCAAGCCATCGTGTTTGTGCGCACGAAGGCAGACGCGGACTGTCTTGCCAATGCACAAGACTTCGATTCCCTCACTACGGCAGTTCTTCATGGAGACATCGGACAGGAAACACGCCAGGCTGTTATGGAGGGTTTTAGGAGAGGTCAGTGTGTGTGTGTGTATATGCGTGTGTGTATCTATGTGTGTGTGTGTGTGTGTTTGTATGTGTGTGTGTATGTGTGTGTGTGTGGTTGTATATGTGTGTGTGTATATGTGTGGTATATGTGTGTGTACGTGAATGTGTGCGTATTATGTGTGGTATATGTTTGTGTATGTAGGTGTATGTGTGTGTGTTTGTGTGTGTGTCTATGAGAGCGTCTCGTGCTCTTGTGCCCTACAGATATATGTAGAGGTGTCTGCGTGTAGTACAGTGTCTATATACTGGTCTATGCTGTGTACATATCTGTGTATCTATGTGTATGGGTGGGTCCGGAATACACGGAGCGCTCTCGTATAGAGGGTTGTAAGGGACATCAGTGTCAGTGTATAACGTGTTCTGCTGCTCTTGCATCACGTTCATATATATACTGAACATATCAATATATATATATATATGTATATGTATCTTCATGTGTATGTATATATATTCATAGTCTCTGCATGTATACAATATATGTATATGTATATGTATATATATATATATATATTTAGAGGGTATACGGGGGCACGTGTATGTAGTGATATCTATTGTGTGTGTATGTAGAAACCAAGAAACAAGGCAGGTCGTTATGGAGGGTCTCAGAAGACGTCAGGGCCTCTGTATTATATGTTCGAGTCATCTTGCCCTCCACATATACATGTATGTACATATATATATATATATATATGTACATACATATATATATCTGTATGTGTATACAGGTATGTCTGTGTTTCTACGTATGCTTGTATATATATACTGGAGTATACTACCGTCCACATACGTAGTCGTCAGGAACCAAGGCAGGCTGTTATGGAGAGTATGAACGAAATTGATGTTTGTCCATATTGGGGTTTAGTGCTTTCACGCCACTAGTATCTGTATATATGTATACATGCATGTCTACATATGTAATATATATCTGCGTACATGCATGTCTACGTAGGTATGCATATACACTGATGTCTACTACTGCAATACATGTACTATATAGCGGCCAGGAAGAAACACGAACGGGTATTATGCAGGGTTTAGTAGAAGCTCACTGCTCTACGGGGCTCTTTGTAACGCTACTGCGTCACTCATATATACATAAATTTATATATATATGTCTGTGTGTAAGTGTAAACCTATATATATACATATATATATACATATATATATATATATATATATGCACTGTGCCAGCGATGTATATATATATATATATATACATGTGTATCTGTGTCTATGTCCGAGTGCCTATTAACTCATATATATATATATATATGTGTATATGCACTGTGCCACCGACGTATATATATATATATATATATATACATGTGTATCAGTATCTATGTACAAGTGCATGTTTACTCATAAACATGTACATAAGTACGTATATACTATGTGACATATATATATATGTATATATATATATCTGTCTGTGTGTAAGTGTAAACTTATATATACATATATATATATACGCACTGTGCCAGCGATGTATATATATATATATATATACATATATATATACATGTGTATCTGTATCTGTGTCCGAGTGCATATTAACTCATATATATATATATATATATATGTGTATATGCACTGTGCCACCGACGTATATATATATATATATATATATATATATATATATATATACATACATGTGTATCAGTATCTATGTACAAGTGCATGTCTACTCATAAACATGTACATAAGTACGTATATACTATGTGACATATATATATATATATATATATATATATATATATGTAGGCGTACGTATCTACTCATATGAATGTGTGTATATCAGCATATCTTGAGCGAAACAAGAGAGGCAGTAATGAAGCGTTCAACAAGTTAGGGCTCCTTCTGCCTTGTCACTGCCTCATGAATATTCAAACGTATATACAAATATATACACACATGCATGTATGTGTAAGTGTGTCTATATGTGTATAACTATATATACACATACACATGTACATATATATATGTGTATATATATATATATATGCACAGCACAGAAAGGAGAAGAAAGAAAGGGAGAAGTGTCTTGCAAGCATTTGCACGAGCAGTACCACTTTAGTGGAACATCATATGCCTATTTTTATATATTTATATGTGGAAAGAGAAAGATATGTATAAATTCATACATCCAAATCTACATGTATATACATATGAAGATATAAAGATGTGTAGATAGCTATCAGCCTTCAAGAGCACTTGTACATACCCGTGACTGCAGTAGTTGGCATTGTGTCAGACGCCGCATCATTCTGTAGTGGCCCTATCCCGCATGCATGCGCTTAATAATGTGCATGCATACACACTGCGTGTACTCTCTTACAACTATCAGAAAGGTGTGTGTTTCTCTAATGTGCCCATGCTCCTGCCTCTTCTTTTCTTACTAAGAGTGACAGCCATCAGAGAGCTGTGTGTTTTAATATGTGATACGCCTAGGCTGCTGCCTTTTCTACTCTTCCTTTTTCCTCTCGTGATAATAAGATGAGCAGTTCTCGGAGAGCTGAGTGCTTCTGTACATACGCGTATGCGCGGCTGCCTCTCCTCCTGTTTGTTATGTATTGTGTAGGGAAGTATAAGGTACTAATAGCCACAGATGTTGCTGCGCGTGGTATTGACGTCCATACAGTCGATCTGGTAAGTTCATTGCTCGCATCTTTCTTCTCTGTCTACTGCTCTGCCACATATATATATACGTATACATATATATATATATATAAATATCGACTCACTAGTCACGGGCGCATGCATTTGTCGTGTCTGTGGCGGCTATGTGGAGGAGGGAATTGCTAAATTTCCTCTTTGTCTTGTTCGCTCCCCCAAGCAACAGTACATGACACAGCTCGTATACGAGTGTGTTTGTATGTGTGTATGTAATGATTACTTACTACTGGGTATTAAAATAAAGCAAAACAAAACGTGTTCATATATATATATATATGCATATATGTATATATATATGACAGTGCGATATATAATTCTGTGAGAATGTATATGAATACATACAAACACAGTTGAGTATACAAAGATGTATGAACTAACATTATTCACTAGTACTAAAAATAATAGAGGTGGTATTCAAAATTAGTAAGAAATACCCGCAGTAGGAAGTAATAGGGAGAATGGTATTAATTGTAGTAACAGAATTTATACATATATATATACATATCTGTGAATCCATACACAAATATATATCCACACAAATACTTGTGTACTAATACTAATCTAAAATATTAGTGCTGAAAATACTAAGAAGTGATATTAGCAATAAAAAATAACAGTGACATCAATTATATTCATAGTAGTGATAATTTTGCTGAATTCAAGAAAGATCGAGATACATATATATGAATATATATATATATATGCTCGGTATCAAGAGGGTTTGGTATTGGCGGCATTAAGGTAAAAAAATATACGTAGACACATATATACATATATATACATATGTATCCATATATATACGTGTATATACATAAATATATACATATATATATATGCAAAGAAAAAAGAGAGAGAGAGAGACAGGGCAAAGACACAACCCTAGGCCATATATATGTTTGTGTGTATTTACGTATACATATATGTATATATAGGATTTGTTTTCTGGAGTACAACATGTAGATATAGTGAGGGATACACACACACAACACACACACATACAAATACACGAACACGAAGATGCGACCAGGTTTCTGTCTGATATTATATTGCTTGCATATATATATGGATCTATATATCACTAGATATATGTGTAATATTTTAATGCTTACACACATATACACACATATATCGTCAACTGTATGAGTGTACCACTTTGACTACACACACACATACACATACACACACACACATACACATACACATACACATACACATACACACACATACACATACACACCATACACATACACACACACACATACACATACACACATACACATACACACATACACATACACACACACACATACACATACACATACACACACATACACATACACACATAAACATACACACACACACATACACATACACACATACACATACACACATACACATACACACACACACATACACATACACATACACACACATACACATACACACACACACATACACATACACACACACACATACACATACACACACACACATACACATACACATACACATACACATACACACATACACATACACATACACACACACACATACACATACATATACACACATACACATACAAACACAGGCACATATCATCATGTATATATGTGATATTGTTTGCACACACACAAACCCACACACACACATATCATCATATATTTGAATGATTTTATGTTGCTTGCATATACACACACACACACACATAAAGATACACGATGATGAGACCACGTATATAAATAATGTCATATTGCCTGCAGAGACACACACACACACAGGCGTATCACCAAATGTATGAATGGAATTGTATTGCTTGCACATAAACACACACACACGCACACACATACACACACACACATGTATACATTGATGAGACCAATTGTATGAGTATCGCTTGCACATACAAACATATATATATATACATATATGAATAGATACGACGATAACACCCAGTGTTTGAGTCTATGTTGAATGGCTTGTACTAACACACACACACACATAAACAATGGTGACATCCAGCATTTTTTATTGGCTGCACATACACACATACACACACGCATATACAAATATATATCGATATATACGATGGGGACACCAGGTATATATGCGTGTATTTTATATTGCTTGCACATTCACACGCATACATATATATATATATATACGATGATGGCACCCAGTATAGTGTATTGCTTCCGCATAGACACACACACGCACACACATAGATATATATATATATATGTATACATGTACGATGGTGACACCATGTATATGAGTGTATACTATTTCGCTTGCACGTACACACGCACACATTTATATATACGATGATGATACCAAGTATAGTACATTGCTTGCACGTAAACACAGACACACAGACATAGACATATGTATACGACGATGTTACCAAGTTTTTAATGACTTTTAATTCAAATTGCTTGCACTAACTTATTCACACACACACAGAGATATTTATGTGTATACGATGTTGACGCCAAGCCTGTAAGTGCGTATGACTCTACTGCTTGCACTTACACATACATGTTTGTATATATAGATGTCATGGAAGCGAGAGAAGAACATACACGTGTTTTCATACGCACGTGTACGCTTCTTGTGTGTGCACGCAGGTGGTTCACTGCGGGGTCCCCAACGATGGCGACACGTACGTCCACCGAAGCGGCCGCACAGGACGTGCAGGACGTGGTGGCAAGTCGTATTTGCTTTACAGTAGAGAAGAAACGAAAGACCTTGTTTCGACTCGAAAAAGCGTGCGGTTTCAAGTGAGTAGCTTCTCGAGCTGACTTTTTTTTGGTTCGCCAGTCTCACGAGCTCATGGTATCCGTGTCGGCGTCATACTCATACAAGAAGGAAGTCTTCGTTTTGTTTGTTATCCATCTCTCCCAGACTTCCTTTCTTCTTCTTCTTCCTCTTCCTCTGCTTCTCCCTCCGCCTCTGCGTCAATATCACAACAGCACCTACATACGATGGTGCTACCGTACACACAACATATATAAGATGGCTTCTGAAGCAGCACGCCACAATCACTTAACTGGCAGAGAGATATTACTGCCTCTTGTTTTCGTAATTCGTAATAATACGTAATACGTAGTACGTAATCTTAATACGTAATACGTAATAAGGAAACTGTCCCAACTATGAACAAGTATATATACATATATATACACATATTCATACATATATTACATATATATATATACATATATGTATGGGAGACTCTGCGATTGTTTTGTATACCTGCTCCACTCTGGAGATGCACGCCGAGAGCTTCATACATACGTTCTACATGTATCAATGTCAACCTGTGCATGCTGCATATATATATATATGTATATATCTACATATATATGTATATAGAGGTATACATATGTATATATGTGTACATACACATATACATATATACCTATACTTATGTATATGTGTGTATGTGTATATATATACATACGTATTGACATATAATGCATACACATACATACGTACACAGGCATATATATATATATATATGGATATGCATACATAGAGAGAGAGAGATACATATGAATCTCTATTTACAAATGTGCGTGTATATATTTCAATAATATGCATACGAGGGTTGATGACCTTATGTTCTTTCAATTGATTTATCAGTAAGGCAGTCGTACCCATGATACATACACACAGACAGCACAACAAGTTTCCTTCTATGTGCAGAGTATGTATATGTCTGGAAATTACCACACAGTCAGCATGTTTATATGTGAAAATAATATGGGGGTGTAAGTGTGTGTGTAAATGTGTGTGTAAGCTGTATATGCGACTAGTCTCCTTTTGATCAGGCTAATATGGACAGCATCACAAGGTTGTTTTCGTGAAGAAAATATGTATATGTGTCCTTGTGTCAAACCCAACTACTACCTTGAAGGGGCGTGTCGATACTATTGTGCACGCTTGTGACTACTACTGTTAACAGGGAGGGCTAACAGCAGTGGAGGTGCAGTACTACTCATAAGATAACGCTGTGTGGGTCAGTACAAGCGTCTCATTGTTTTACGCATTAACAGAGAGAGACGTCTACGTATGTATGTACGTAAGTATGTAAGTATGTATATGTGTAGGTATGTAGGTATGTGTGTATGTACGTCAGAATGTATAGTTGTAGGTGGTGTAGGTATGGATGTATGTATGTATGCACGAAAGTACGTATGCATGTAAGTATGTATGTATGGATGTAATGTATGTATATACGTACGTATGCATGGATGTAGGTTTGTATGTATGTAGGTGTGTATGTGTGTGAGCTGCACAGACGTGTTATTCTTTCTCACCTTGTCCCCCAAAAAGCATCTCAGGGTCGTTTTTTTGTACTGCTGCTGACACAACCTCCTGCAGATTTAAATACGCCACGTGGCCCTCTGCCTCGACAGTACTTCGCTGCAAGGTAAATGGCACATCGTACCTATACATATATATATTGTCATATTGGTATTTGTGTACATTCGGCCCCTGTATATATATATACATAGTTGTATATATATATATACAAAGTT
The DNA here is from genome assembly GCF_030435755.1 of Ochotona princeps. Taxonomy (NCBI): domain Eukaryota; kingdom Metazoa; phylum Chordata; class Mammalia; order Lagomorpha; family Ochotonidae; genus Ochotona; species Ochotona princeps. Next base: position 15,259 of record NW_026698557.1, read on the forward strand.
GTGTGTGTATATATATATACATACATTGGTGTATATATATATATATATATACATAGTTATATATATATATATATACGTAGTTGTATATATATATATATGTACAAAGTTATATATATATATACATAGTTGTGTATATATATACATACATTGGTGTATATATATATATATATATACATAGTTGTATATATATATATATATACATACATACATTGGTGTATATACAGCCGGCAATGTGGATCGAATGTACTTTGTTGCAAGGTTGAGGGCTCATATTACGTAGACGTATATATACACGTATATTGCATATCAATATCTGTGTGTGCATGCAACACCGATATACATATAAATATATATATATATTTAATTATGATTATAAATATATGTATATATATCGGTAGTATATATATATCTGGCAATGTGTATCGAAAGTACTTCGATAGTAGGTAAGGGGCTGGTAGTACCAAGATCTTTGTATATATATATATATAACTCTATTATATTGATCTATATATATATATATGTATATAACTATGTTATATTGATTTATGTGTGTATATATATAACTATGTTATATTGATCTATGTGTGTTATATATATATAACTATGTTATATTGATCTATGTGTGTGTATATATATAACTATCTTATATTGATCTATGTGTGTATATATATATAACTATGTTATATTGATCTATGTGTGTATATATATAACTATGTTATATTGATCTATGTGTGTATATATATATTAACTATGTTATATTGATCTATGTGTGTATATATATATAACTATGTTATATTGATCTATGTGTGTGTATATATATAACTATCTTATATTGATCTATGTGTATATATATATATACATAATACACATACGTAACACACATATATATGAACACGTCTATATGGCCCTCTGCATCTGCAGTACTTCGGTGCGTGGGAGATGGCTGATATCACCTATACCTATATACATGTATGTATGATACACTGATATACGTGTATACGTGTACATATATATGTATACATATATATATATGTATATATGTAGCCCTTGGCATCGGTCTTGACTCGTTGCAAGGCAAACGGCTGCTATTATGCGTAACGGGTCTTTCTGGAGAGCATCAGTATTTATAGTTGCAACAATACTCCTCACGAGTAACCGTATACGTATCGATGTACGTACTATATACTTAGACCTATACACGTTAGATGTAATGATCTGTATTTGTACGAAGTACTTACATATCTGCATATATCCATATATATATATAAATATGCATACGAGTATGTATATGTGGCTCGCTGCATCGGCAGCGCTGCGTTGCACTGTAAATGGCTAGTATCACTACTTGTAGCAGGGATCTTTCTAAAGAATTATAGTGCATATATTTGCAAAACATGCATACGTGACAGTGGTCCCTTTATATATTCAGATCCACATACATATATATCATATAAATAATATATGTGAGTATATGTACGCTATATATACATGAATATATAGATATAGATGTAATAATGCGTATGTGTAGCCCTCCGCATGGGCAATACATCGTTGCAAAAAAGTGATTGGCTGACGACCCGTGATCAACGTCCTCCTCAAAACCACTACGTATAGTTGCAACAACAACATTCTACATACGTGAGTCTTTGTCTGTCGGTGTACGTCCTGCATACCTATACACATAGATACATACATACATATACACACATATATGTATGTATATACATATATATATATATATATATGGCACACGATACATTGATATAAGTATGTATGTAGTACACAGTTATACATCCAGAGATATATGTACGTGGTCCTCTGCATCGGCGGGACTTCGGGGCAAGGTGAACTGTCAGTAATGAAATTTGTAAGGCAGTGTGGTTAGAAAAGCGACTACATAAAAAGGAAGGAACCTTGCAACATTATTATTTTCCATATTTAATTGTCCCCACGTCACTAGACGAATTGTCTCCCTTAATCAACGTACAAAAGAGGTATTGATAAATATATATATATATATATATACGTGTGTATACACGTATGTACGTGTATACATATATGTATGCACATATATATATATATATATATGTGTATATGTTTTTAGATGCACTTGTGGCGTGTACATTTGGCAGAGAGAGAGACAGAGAGAATCACCTAAAGCGCGGTTGCTGGACAACAGCGTGGTCTGTATGCACCTGTGGCGTGTAAATATGGCAGAGACAGAAGGAGGAAGAGAGAGAAAGAGAGAGAGTCGTGTGAACTGCGGTTGATTGACAGCAGCGTCCCTGTTGGCAGCTTTGGTGTCTACGTATATAATGTCAGAAGCACTGAGTTTGGACTACGGAAGCAGCTAGAGGCACTGAGAGAAAGATGTACAACCACTAGTCGCAAATTAATACTATACGACCGTTGCTTACAGAAACCACAGTGTGTGTGTGTGTGTTACATGAAAAGGTTGTATACGCTTTCTGAATGCGTACATCCGTTCAGGGAGAAATACGGTGAGAAAGGCCTGTATGTTTACGCACGTCAGCGTGAATAAAACTGTTGCTTCATTATTGTGAAAGCCACCGTACTTCACAGAAAAAGAGGGAGGAGGAGGAGGAGGAGGAGGAGGAGGAGAGAGTCTGCAAACGCCCTTGTGTGAAAGAAGACGGAGCGCGTGTATGACTGCAGTACCTTTCCGTGGCTGCCCTGTTGCAGTTGACATTGTGCACAGAACACTCAAACAAAAAGAGAGAAAAACGAAAAAACAACGAGGAGAAGAAGACCCGTTCAAGGAGTGAAAGGGCAGGCCCCTTGATGTTGCATAGAATCATGGAAATGCACTGTTGACTGCACACACCACTGCCAGCTTCCTTGCAGCAACACAGTCGAAGAATGGTGAAATGACATACACACTGAGCACCGGGTTTCCTCCCTCTATATATATTTTTTTATATATGAAAGTATGATTATTCACATACAAGAGTGATTAATACAGTTTTGAGGGAAAAGGAATCAACTGCAGTACAGTGAATGACTGCTGCACGAAAGAAGGTGAAATCATCAAGGGAGAGGTTGCCTCGCGTCAAATGGAGAACAAGAAACATCCCGAGATGGACTTACATCTGGCTGGCTGCTTGCTCTTTTCTCTAGAACGAAGGAACGTGGGTGCCACAAGCTGTAATAACCCACGCGCTGTAGTAGAGCATGCGCTTTAGTAGAGAGAGCGCGCACACACACTTCCACGCAGTCCATGGATGGTATTCCATCTGCTCGTAAAACGTCTCTGTGTGCATGTGTATACACATACATGCTTGACGTCAGTTCAGTACTCTGGAACTGTAACACGAGCGCAACTCCTTGCTAAAACTAGGGCTGTCAAGGTCATATGCTAGAGCCTTTACGCCTATAACAGCGTGAGAAGGAAGGCCGTTATGCGCGTGTGTATGCAGGTAATAGGCTGGTATGGTATGACCCTATGTGTTTTTGTGTGTATGTGCGTATATATGTATGTGCATGTAGGTTTGTGTATATCCGTATGTGTGTGCATGTGTGTGCTTGTATGTGTGTGCCTGTGTGTGTATGTGTGTGCATGTGTGTGCTTGTGTGTGTATGTGTGTGTGTGTCTCTGTGTGTCTGTGTGCATGTATGTGTATGTGCGTGGGTGTGTGCGTTTACGATATAACTGACTGTACAGGCTTCTTCAACATGTAGAGAGCTCGACAACGTCTCTGCTGCTGTAGTCCCTGCATTTCAAAAAGCAGCGGAGGACCTGCTGTTGCGCGGGAAACGTCAAAATGTGTCAGTAGAAGAAATTCTTTCGAGAGCTCTCGCCGTTGCTGCGAAGACAAAAGTATGCCAAACACGTAACTAGTCATGATATATCACCACCACCCCCTCCACCACCACCATCACCCTCAGAACGCCTCCGCGCAGAGTTCAACGCGAAGAGCATCCAGAAACACGCACACACATACACACACGCCAAGGACATGAAGAAGCCGCCAAGGTGTGCTCTTCGTGGCATTTGTGCACCGCATATATATATATATATATATATATGCACATATATATATATATATTTGTTGTATAGTAGTAGATGTAAAGACACATAATTATAACGGAAGCGAGGCCCTGTGGTAACCCATAAGCTTGTGTACATATAGTTGTGTAAGTGTGGAGGCGCATAGACACACACACACACACATATATATATACACACACGCACACCCACACACACACGCACACCCACACACACACGCACACCCACACACACACGCACACTCACACACACACACACCCACACATACACACGCAGAGGACATCAAGTAGGCGGCGATGTCTGCCTGTCGTGCCGAGTATGTGATACGTACATACGTATATAATAAAAAAAAATACATAACACAAATATACGTATCATACATATACGAATATATATATATATATATATGTATATATACGTGATACATACGTATGCATAAATTGTAGAAAAATACATAATACAAACATACATATGATACATATACGAATACATATGTGTGATACAAACATATGTATATAATAAGGAAAAAAACATAACACAAATATACGTATGATATATATACGAATATATATATATACGTGATACATACGTATATATATATATATATTAGAGAAAAATACATAACACAAATATACATATGATACAGATACGAATATATATATATATATATATGTATATATACGTGATACATACGTATGCATAAAATGGAGAGAAATACATAAAACAAATATACATATGATGCATATACGAATATATATGTGTGATACAAACATATGTATATAATAAAGAAAAATACATAAACCATATATACCTATGATACAAATACGCATATATGTATATGTAGTAGACACACGACTCTCTGTGGTGTGGACTAGTGTACGTATATATATCTACATGTAAGTGAGGGAGTAGTGCGCTTAGAAGAACACACATGCACACTACTTTTTGCCCACGAAGTAGGTAATGTGCGCGACTTGTCTTGAGACTTGTGTGTGTGCAGGGCATATGCTACGTACATACATATCACATATGCGTGAAATACACAAGAAAGTATATATTTCATATATATATATATACCTATATACATATATGAAGAATAGGCGTGGCTGTATAGTGGCTCTTACATTGGCGTACATGTGTTTCTGCGTATATGTACATATGAGTTTATGGTGCGCAATGGCGTTTTCTACCTACGAAAAGCAACTAAACACTCTTTTGTGTATACTTCAATGGCTAAGTGCTCTACGACGAGACGAGTAGTGACATATTCTTTATATAAATGTAAGTGATGTATCTGACTCGTATGTGAGTTTTCTATAGGCAAGCAAGCCGCTGTCTGCGCGGAGAGTGTGCAAAGAGTTGTTCGTGTGTTTCCCTGTGCACGCTTTACTGGTATCAGGATAACATATACCTTCTCCAGAACAGTAATAGTAACCCTCTTTGGTATCTTCAAATGAAAATAGCCAGATAGACAGTACCCCAAAAAGTTGAAATACATGTGCTATATACATACATATATGTATATATGCATACATATGAATAATAACATATAGTTGTAACACCAGAAGGGTGAGCACGGCAGAAGGGCGTTACTTCGTATATATGTGTGCTCTTCAAAAAGATGCACTCCCATCACATAACTAATATATATCTTATGAAAATATATACTATTAGAAATATATGTAGAAAGACGTTTTAGTGTGTATGTATATATATGTATATATGCTCTCTAAGAAAATGTACTCACATCACATAGTTGTATTATATACATCATAGTAAGGTACACTCTCAAAGAAAGACGTCGAAAGACGTTTTTTTACCGTATATATGTATGTTCCTTCCAAACATAGTCGTAAGAGCAATTGTTGTAGTATACACTCTCACAATGTATACAAATACATATATATATGTGTATATTTAGTACATAGTGACATACGCATGCGCTTTGAGGCGGACCCACGGCCTACGAGGCAGAGACCTAGCCGCAGAAGGGCTCTTCGCAATACTATTTCCCCGTTTTTTAAGATGCAAGGGCGTCATTGAAAAAGGAGCTCGTCTTCTTTGTAAGTGCACTATGTTTATTTTCACCTTATATATATATATATATGTGCTTTCGCATACGTCAGTATACAGCTATCAGTATTTGTACTGACCCAGTAGATACACGGTGTGCTGTACTACTCTCTCATTCCCTGAAGTTCTGTTTAGGTCAGTATATAGCTGTCAGTACAATGTGTGCATGAAAAACAAAACACGCAGTCTGGTGATCTTCTCATACTGAAAAGTGCTTTCACGTACGTCCATACGTGGCTGTCAGTATGAGGCGTACATAGAATATAACATAAGCGGTCTGCTGGACCTCTCATATTTGTCTGTGCCTTCATTTACGTGCATACTTACCTGCGAGTATGTGTAGTACTACTAACCTAAAGACGCGATGTGCTGTACGTGTTTCTGCTGTATAATTTGTGTCAGGTGCTGCCAGAGAGATCGCTACTCACTTCTGTGGCAGGCATGCGCACCCTCCAGCTCTCCCATACTACTCGAGACTGGCGCTCAGCCAATGATGTCTACTATTGGTATGTATATGTTTTACCCATACACGTTAGTCATAAGTAAGAGCCAACACGCGTATTCTGCTCTTAGCATATCTAGTCGGATCAAGTGGGGACTCTTTCAGCCGTGTACGATGTACAGTACTGCTTAGTACGCACATGCGGGTCTCACAGCTTCATAACGTCGTACATACATATATTATAAAAATACATTGCATGTACTGCGTATATATATATATATTTTATATACATATATACATACATAATGTTAGTAAATATGTAGGTACCACGCACACCGTGTACGATGTATAGTGCTCCTCTAAGTACGTTCATGCGACTCTTACCGCTTCAGTCACAACACAACGACAACTGTATATATCTGTATATGCTGTTTGTAAAGGTGTGTGTGAGGTCATCAGGGGTAATGAGATGGTGGTGTGGTAGAGGTAAGCGTGTATATGCTGGTCGTATGGGACCAGCAAATGGTGTGTATTACTGGTAAGTGTGTGCATGCACGTATAAGGGAGAGTCAGCTGGTGGAGTATATTAGCGGTATGTGTGTATGTGTGTATGTAAACATCGCGGGCCATCAGCTAGTGCTCTGGATTGCTGATATGTAGAGAATATGCTTGCTTCATGAGAGGGCCTGAAGTAACTGGCGTAGATTGCTGGTAAGTGTGAAATATGTTTCCTTCGTGAGAGGTCAGGAAGCAGGTCCTGTAGGTTGCTCGTACGCGTATAGCATACTTGCTTTGTGAGAAGTCAACAGGTAGTTTGTGCTCTTGAGGCGCATGTGTGTGGGTGCTTTTTTGAGGAGTGAGCAAACGGAGTTGATTATCCATAACCTCCACCATTGTTACTTGTATATATGCGCGGGATGGGGGGTCAGCAAATAATGTCTACTATTGGTACCTGTATTATATGATTGTGTTGTCAGCAGTGGAAGTAGACTATTGATACGTGTGTAATACGAGTGTGTTAGGCGCTGTCAGCAGCTCGTATATACGAGTTATAAAGATGTGATTGCGGGGAGACGAAAATCAGCAAAAAAAAGTATAAGGTAGTGACGAGGGCATCTGCGGGCGCGCGCTGGGAAGTCGTACATGACTTCTACTAGCATTAAGGGTGTATGTACACGGGTTATGCGTGTACTGTCTGCATGTGAGTGTGTGTGTGTGTGTGTGTGTGTTTGTCTTCCTCCCGCACATCCAGAATTCTCAATGTCCACCATGCTATTATATATGTATATACATATATAGATAGAGAGATATGTATATATATATGTATGTATAAATATGTATATATGTGTAGTTATCTATATATATATGCCATGGTGGCGCGGCTACTACTCTCAGTGTCACTACTACAACTACCGCGAGTACGCCTACAGCTACTACTACAACTATTGCTATCACCACCACTACTAGTGCTATCAGTATGAGTACTACTATTACGAGCACTACTAACACTACTATTATCACCAGTACTACTATTACTACTCCCATCCCCCTCGCTAGGGCGGCTGCTCTCAGGACTACTACCAATCGTACTGGTAATACTGCTATGTAGTCGTCGTGGTGTCTACGTGTATACCAAATAACTGACGTACTATCTCAGTGCAAGCAATACGAGAGTAGTAGGAGTGGTAGTTGCAAGAGCACAAATACTCAAGCTACCCGATGTGAGTGGAAGCTAGGAGTTTTATTATATCCGCGCAGCTGCAGAACTTTCTTTCGATGAAAACTCTCTCAAGGAAAAGTTCATGCAATATTACGTACAGTAGGGCCTTCCAATCAGCTCAATCCGGTAGTAGGACTACTGCCTTACCGACGTCTACTACTTGCCTGATTCAATCACATTACCAACTGATGAATAGCCAATGCAGTGTTTGCAGTCATACTCTTGTGTTATTTTTGTTTCCAAGCACCTCTTCCGCTATACTCTCTCTAGCGAGTTTTGACTGTCTGAAAAAACTTACAGCTGCGCTAAACATGATTAGCTACACTGATTGCCGGTATAACAGGCTCTTTGCAAATATTTGTGCACGGCGATATGGTACTACGACAACTACTACAACAAGTAGCTAAGTGTGCACACCACTACCACCGCCACTACCACCGAGCTCTGTACGTGTGTGTGTACGTGTGTGTCTTTGTGTAAAGTAATATGTTACTATCACAGCAACAGGGCACGTGCATGTTTTCATGCAGGGTGAAACGCATTTCAGAGGAAGTTGGCGTTGAGTTACCGACACCTCTTGGCGACATTCGGCGTAGCGCGATCGAGAAACGGTGAGACAGACATCTACCGATCCATGTCAGAAACAGAGAAAAAGACACACGGACAGACGATAAATAGACAGAGATAGCTACCCCTAAACGCTTAGTTTTCGCTTTGCTACGGGACATTACGATGACGTGCAGCATTAGGGGAAAGCCACGAGCAAAAGGAGACATACATATACATGTACATGTATATGTGGCAGGCGGAAAGAGCTTTTATTTTTGCTACAGGTGCAGCGGGCAACAAGCATTTGCACATATATGTGTAAGTGTGTTTTGTGCGTAATAATTCGCTGAAAACAATGCTGCGTTACTCTAATGGAAATTCAAGATCCAATGGTATAACATTCCTCCGTAGTAGTAGCGCAACGGCTTATGGACTTTACAACATATGAGCTCGTGCAAAGCATTCGCAGAGAACATTACGTTCTGCTGAAGTCTGAGACTGATGACATGCACGGAATACGGGAGATGTGCTATTGATTCTTGCGTATGAGTAGCTCGCAGCTTATCTTTGTGGCAAGACGCTCTACTACGGCCCACAAGAATCCCGTAAGAACTCATACACACGTGTGCGCGCGCGCGAAACCGCCCTATTTGTTGAATGACGTTCATAACTGCAGGCATGTGTCGTGCTTGTGGGGGATCGAAAGTCTCTCATTCTGATACACATGATTGTTTTCACGTCCTTTTCTCGGAGGCGTCTGCTGAGCAGAGGCTCCCAGCATCCGTAGCTTTCACACACACTTGACAAACAGACAGCAGAAATCTTTCTGCTGAGCGCATTATACGTGCAGCATCGCCTATGTGGATGCCCCGGTGGAAGTGGCTCAGGAGCTGCAAGACGCCTTGCATCAGCATCAATCAAAAGTAAGCAGCTTTTTTCTGTATCTCTCCATCGTATCAACGACGTTGCAAGTGCTTCGTGAATGTCTCTCTGGCTCGATCACGGTGGAGCTACACACAAACGTTTGTGGCAAGCACATGTAGGGGTACACAAGCACAACAGCGTTCTATCTCGTTGCTCATGGTAACAACGCAACATAATCACGTCGCTCCTCACTTTGAAGACAGGTCTTACCCGGCACTGCCTCAATTTCAATTCATTTAAAGCTACTAACGTGACTGTGTGTGTGTATGTACGCATGCCGCGCTTGACTGTGTGCGTAAACGAGATACTTGGCCGAGCGTAAATGGATGTTGCGGGGGGGGAGGTGCAGGTAGTAGCAGTAGTAGAATGCGGAAAATTAAGTGACAATCATTAATGGAGCACTACAAGCTTTCGCTCTCCATACACACGGCCACGTTGATGACGCTGCGTAAAGCGCGTGAGGCGCGCCGCGGACCCTCCACACAATGAAACCCTCTGCCTGCTGCTGACACTACCTCCTCACTCGTTAGAAAAGTAGCAATACAGGCACGCTGGCAAGATAAATGAGTTATAAAAGCAGCCACACACGTAGAAAATGAAGGCACTTAGGCGCACTAGAATAGTGAGGAGCTTTTCCTGCTTTTGAAAGCCCGTCCGGCGGGTGCGCGCTTTGGGTTGGAGAAGTTGCTTCTCCAAGAGTAGAAGAGGGAGGACCTCAAACTTTGGTTTGCACGTACTACTGCGCAGATATACTTCAGCTGTACGGGTTTTTTTTTCTGCCACCATTCGGCTGACCAGTATAGCCTGAGTAACTGACCCCGTAACAACCTCTCGCTGAAAAATCAGCTTCTTTTTGTACGGGACGCGTCAGCGACTGAAGCGCTCACTGTCTACACGGACACGCACTCGCAAAGGCTAAGGTATAGCTTCTGACGCCTGCCGCTACATATGGCCTTCGTGAGTCAGCAGTTGCCGCTGCAGCTGAACATTAAGATATTCATTGCCTTGCCCAAGCGTAGCGGGTGTTCAATGCAGTGTCGAGGCCTATCCATGCCGCCGAGTGCTTGCTCTCAGCGACAGGTGGTGCAGAGCTGCAAGGTGGTTTCATGATAGTGAAAACACACCCACTCTGGACGTGGTCTAGTTCACTCTGTACAACTCACCTGGTGCTACCGTGCTGTCTCGGAGTTCGGCGGTGCTTTAAAGCATAGAGACAACACGCGACACGAAGCCTGGTTTTGTCTGACTGCAGCATGTGGCTGTTCCTTAGATACAAGTTGTCAACGCGTGGATGGCAGACGAGCATGAACTGCGTATTCTCGATTGTTGCGTGAAAGTGGTGGATGGTGATCTCATCGACAGAGACCACGAGAGACGTTCCCGGAGCAGGCTGGCACGTAGGAACCTGACTACAACGATAGTAGATAAGTCGCTTTTATTTGTACGTCCGGGTACGTGTATGAAGCTTGTCAAAACATGATGAATTCTCGACTAGTCTGCGTACTAATTCCTACTGGCATGGACCCAAGTCCTGGGCCGCATCCGTGCACGAAGTGTATTAACAAGCCTCATGCAGACAGCTAGCAAGGGAACAGTGCACATATGATAACATGTCAGCTGCGTATTCATGTTGCATCTTGGGCCTTTGTAGGCACTCCTCGAGGGTTCGCTGAAAGTGGAGACAGCGGTAAAGATACATCGAGTTGCAGAGGAACCTAATGAGAAACGGCTGCGAGCACCGCTGCAATCTCGTTTTGCAGAAGAAGCAAGCAGGGGGAAATATGGAGGCGCGAAACAATTGTGGGGCCGAAGGGCTCACACTTCGAGGCCAGGAAGGGCAGATGCTGACCTTCTGCAGAAAAAGTCAATCGCCTCCCGTGACAACTTGCCAGACGAAAGCCACCGTGGCAGGTAAGGATGCTAATCTACGTCTATACACATCGACACATCAGATGTGATGTGGAGAAGCGAAACACAAAGACGTTTGTAGTGCGCGCACGCCGACGGAGTAACTACTCTGAAGAGATCTTCGAACTGTCTTTGGTCCTGGGGGTGGTGCTTTTGTGCGTACTCATGCACGCATCAAAGCGTATGACGGATGATCGCTAGCACCTTTTCAGTGCTCAACAGTCTGCGGCTCACGTGTTTAGTCTACGTAGCTAATTCAGGACTCGCTGAAAGGGACGCTCTTCTGGTCACTGCAGCAACGCGCACGGGCAGATCTAGGTTGTGTGAACTAGTAAAAATCTAAATGCGTTAGAAGAGACACGCACACACGCGCGGTCACAAGCAGTACGCTTTGATTGGAGTGTACTGGCATGTGTGTAACAGACGAGGCACCTATATACCTTCCGGAAGAGGAAACGCAAGCCGAGAGAAAGCTAAACAAACCCATTTAGAGGACACGTCTCTTGACGATAAAGATTTCTGGACTGCGTAGAAGGAAGCAGGTCTCGTTATTAGTGCGACTTCTGTGCGAGTGGAAGCCTTATAAAAACGGCGGCGGCAGGGCGCTACGAGTTCATGTCTGCGCGGTTGAGAGCAACTCTGTGGCTGTATTGCAGTGTGGTTAGAAAAGCGTGCGTTTGCTTCAGTGTCCCAGTGTCTCTGCAGTAACTGGACATGAAGATCATTGCACCTATTTCGTCTTGCAGCTAATTTCAAGATCCAACGGAGGCGGATCGCATTCACATATTCTGCGGGCGTTGCTATGTTCGGTCAGGAATTAGGCGTGAACGTCCGAACTGAATTACACGTTCTCCACAGAAGCATATCACTGCACCATCTACCTCGGACCGACCCTTTAAGCCGCATTGTCTACAAAACTAACAGCTAAAAACGCACGGGGCGTCACAGTTTTTCGAAACAACCCCCCACATTTCGATTCGGCGGCTTCACAGCACGATTCTCACGTAGTCACGGGCCTAGAATGTGTCGCGCGCTGCGTTACCACAACTAGCAGTTGCGGTGGTATACGGCTTTGCGCTGCAGTTTAGTTTCTGGAAATGTAGCCCCGGCATGGCGCTTCGGACAAAAATCTGAGTAAACAGGAGATTTCTGAAGGAAGGCTGCGTGAAGGTTCACGTGAAAAGCTTAGCCCACAGGGCAGGTCGTGCTTGAGTCGTGATGAGGCTCGTGCAGCGCTCCACAGAGTCTGACTCTTCTATAGGAACAGTCGGATGCCAGTGCCGCAGTGATTCCACTTGGGCGGGGCTTCTTTCTCTTCTACCATCACCCCTCAGCAATATGCGCGCACGTGACTACCGCGACTATTTTGTGCCTGTCCTCCTGACGCACGCGCTTCTTGAAGCTGCACCTTTTACTCCACATCATACCTGGGACTTAGCACAAAATGAAGCATGCACCTGTGGTGGAAGCACTTTGGGGAAGATACTTCCTTCTGGCACACGATAGAAGACAGGGCCCTTCGGTAGGAATTGGTATGTGCTGCTGCGCCTCTACTGGGCCTACCGCCGCTTGCGTCGCTCGTTCCGACACAAGTAGAAGGCCAAGGCCTCTGGCATGCATATTCACGTGCGGTTGCACTGGAAGCAGCTGTACCACGATTGCTCCAGCATTTCCTTTTGAGGAAATTTTATGTTAATTTACAGGTGTTTCCCATCCATGGGTTCCGTTCTCTAGCTAGAAATTCAAATCCAACGGACTAAGGAAATGACACGCCCTGTGCAGTCAGGAGATTACAACGAAGGTGCACGTCTGTGTAGCAGAGTAGTACGAGCTGTAGAGGACACGAATAACGAATTTCTTGCTGGCTAGAAGCGCAGGCAGTCGTCTACAGAGTCCCACTGTCAGACGCGGCAGATTTGGATCGCAGCCCGGAGGCGGCGATCTGTCGACTGCTCGGATGAAAGTGCCAGATACATTTTAGCTTGAAGACAGGACCATATTGAGCTCAGGACGGGGGCACAGAATAGCGGAAAAATCCTTCCGTAGCGTGTCCGTTCTTGATGTCAAGTAATGTAACAAATATGTGTCGAGCTGGGCGGAGCTCAGTCTTTGCACGTCGTGCTTTCCAGCGGGTTTAGGAGACTGCAGCACGTCAAGGTTCACGTCAAACACGCACATCTGCCGCATGTTTTACCATGTACATTCTCTATGCACACAACCGGAAGTGGGGCCACGTGGCTGTAAAAGTAATCATATATGTCTGAATACTTACATTTTGCAGTAGTCTAGTTCTGGCGGGGTGTGTGTGTACCGCACCTGGGTAGCCAGAAAGTTTGAGTGTGCATACAGACACGGAATGCGATACTCAATACATATTGTGCGACTCCTACTGACAAATAGCGGCGTCTTCACCGTGTTCTCCGCAGGGTGTACAGGGCAAACATTTTTAGAATATATAAACTTGTCGACGAGCGCAACTGCCGTTGTCTGTGGAACATGGGGAGGTGACGCAGTAGGCTGGCCTCAGGTTCCTACTCAGGAAGGAATTAAGCGACATGGAGTACCGGGAGGACAGCGTACACACGAGGCGTGTATCTACTCCGATGTAGTAGCCACTATTTGCACAAAAAGGACTCGATGCTCCTGAGCGCTGGTTCGGCTGCACTTCCCCACTTGCCGGCGATCGGTCGTGGCGGAACCGCCGCGGATATGAGGAAGTCACCTGTGTTTGCAAGTAAGGCTTGCTTTAGACTCTCAACGAAGGTAGTAATGCGCGACCTCTCGAGAGCTGACGGAAAAACGACAGATTCAACAGGTACACCTTCGGTATGATGGTGGCGCTCGATATTAATGGAGTGTGGGCGAACGGCGCAGACATACACAGCGAATGCGTACATCAGGTTTAAAACTTTACACTTGAGCCGTGGCCCTGTGATCGTGTCTGCGCAGCTGGCCTACGAGCAAACCATACGGATATGTGTTCAAGTTTATAGACAGACATTCATACGAGTATCAAGAGATATATATGACGCTGCCCGCGAGTTCGAAAGACGTCTCTGCCTACAGTACAGCAGCCCTGAATGACGGGAGCATGTAGATGGTTTACACCAGTCTCTCGGTACGTCGACTCAACCGCGATCTGAGGACGTAGAGAATTCTCTGTAAGGCACACAAATATTCTGCCGTTTGCGGCGAAGATCACTGGTAGGCGAGTGGACCTCTCAGCGCACATAGCGGACCGAGTCTGCCCCTTTCGCCATCTGGGAGCATGTTTTGCAAGCTGCGGAAAGTTGAGCACGTTTACGGAAACGTACCGTTTGAAACGGGAGCTCCTCCTACGCAGTGCAGACTTTGCCATTTTGTTTCAAGCACCTGTACTAGCGGTGTCAAAGGAATTTCAATCTCGATAACACCTAGTTGAGTGGCTGCGTAATATTCACAGGGATACGCGTGTGCACATATCACGGCGTGCACAAGCCCTACTGCAAACGCGCTCTGCAGCGTGTTGGCCAGGTACAAGTAAAATTCTCTGTGCCTCTCGTCTAATGTGAACACAAAAAACGGGTGCCGGGCTGACGTAAGGTACACCAGCACCTCCTCTTCTGCGACCTTCTGCCCCTGAGGCGCCTCTGGTTTCCACGAGCCTACAAGTCTAGTTTCTACTTGTGTGCGAGCCTCATAAACGTACACCTGCACTCCGGGACGCTTTCTCGGAGTATAAGGTTTCTTACAGTGCCACTCGTGCCCGTGCAGGTTGCGAAATGACAAAGTGTTTACGTGGCAGTGTGAGATTGCATCCAGCTGCACTGTTACAAGGAGGCATACGCTCTTCACGCATTCTGCACATTTGTCTCCAAACGTGGCGTGGAAGAGAGTCAGTCGGCTTTGGGAGTCTCGCAGAAGTTAATGCAAATTCTTCTGTGTGGAGAATCTCGCTGGTTTCAATTGCGCACGAAGAGAGCATGGTCCACGATGTCGCGGTTTCGACGCCGTTCCCGTAGTACAGGCTAGGGCTGCTTACCAGAGAGTGATCCCCCGTGCAAGGTCATCAGAAGTGACGACACAGGCATGCGCGATTGGAATCGGCTGTTTCAAAATTTCATCCTATACAAGCTGGCGCAGCGGTGGGCAAGGCTGACGCGAACGGGGGGGTAAGCAAGCAATCTGCGCTTGTCTTACGATGCCCCACCAGCTCTGCTTAAGTTTACTAATGCACTGCAGGAAAGACCGACTTTAGTTTCCAAACCCTAGACGTTCAAGGTAGCATCTCAGTACACTAAGAGCTACAACCAGACGTGCGCCCAAGCCTGGTGTGACTCGAGAAGTGTCCACACCGGCTACATGTGCGCGTGCTAGCGAGCAGGAACATTTGTCAACTTATCCTTTCAAAACGTATATACACAACGCTGTGGTTCGGAGCATTGAGCAACTACAGCGCATCAGGCTAGACTCCGTCTGAATGATCCCAACAGGAGATGCGTTTGAGGGCAACCGTAGGTCATGCTGAAGGCGGTCGAGTACGGCGCCTTCTTGCAGAAGTTTGGAGAACCACCCTCAAAGTGTCATATCAGCCGCGTTCGGCGCCTGGATTCCCCTGGATCTGCGGGTAAAGGTCTTCGACTCTACTCGCTTCCTCAGTGCTTACTACAAAACTTCAGAGGGCTTTTCCTCAGGTCGGCAATTACGCTGTCGCACGTTTCGCTCGCTCTACTGACGTCGCTACAGCTCCGAAGCGGACGTTGGTATGTCTGCGAGCTTAAGTTTCAAGGCGTAAAGGAGCATCACAGCAGCAAACACGCTTTCACCATTACGGCTGTTACACCTAAGCAGCTACTGCACAGAGAACGGAAGGCAGATTCGGACACCAGAAGGTAATCACTTCTGTGTTTGTGAAGATGTCACGACTTAAGCTTTCATCAAAACCTTCAATAATAAGAGGTAAGCACGGTAGAGACGATCATCGGTGTGAGTTATTTCGAATGAAAGAGCTCAGAACATGGTTCCGCAGAAATCGGAGAAGTCAGCACAACTGAAGCAAAACTTTAGTAAAAAAGTTCGGCGCTCATCTACTACGATCAAAATTGTCCCAATACGAAAGCCAGTGAACGAGGATCAACCTTCCTGTGTAGTAGTGCACGCTAGGATCGCCGCGATGTCACCTGTTTCTGCGCGGCAACTATCGTCATCCGTGTCCCTGATCTGCATGGCCAAAGATCACGGACGCGATGCATCGCAGCGGACTCATTATACCAGTTTATTTAGGTGTTCTGTGACAAGAAGGTAAGCAGGAGCTATTTTTCAGGACAGCATTTGCCCGATGTCTCGGTGCGCCAGTAACACTGTGCAGTCACTGGCGTATCAGACGTTGCCTCTAGATCTGGGATGACTCCAATGCTCTTGTATGGGGTCCCCGAATCTAGAACCCCAGATCTTCCGTCCTTTGTACAGTTCTCCACGGAATCCCGTATGATGCTGTTAGACGTTCCTACCATCACAGACCATGGGTATTCGAGAGCAAGTGTTTCCTGAAAGATCTGCTTTCAATTTGGAAGTGTCTGGGCAGAACATTCGAATCTGACTCATTATAACAGCACGTGCGGATTTCACGCAGTCTAAAATTGTAGGTTCCCTGGTAAACGCATGTCCATCATTTTCTGAAGCTTTCCAACTGAGCACAAAGTCGTTTTCTGGTAACTTTCCAATTCCCCAGCTTTCTGACGCAAGAGGAAACTGAGCACAAAGTTGTTTTCTGGTAACTTTCCAATTCCCCAGCTTTCTGACGCAAGAGGAAACCACAGCGTTAGACCTGCGGCTCACGCCTACCAACACGGCTATGGTTTCTCACATTCAAACTGAACAAATGTAACCGCGTCTCTTGAAGGGTTTACACACGCCGTGTTTGGTTGCGATTGTCCGCGCTATTATGTTTCAGACAATGGAGCAAAACATGCTGCTGCACTTCTCGAGTAGCACATCAGCGCCTTCTCTAAATGGAACTGTTCGCACTATAAACGTTACATCAGAACGGGAAAGGGGTTACTTCGCTCCACAGCACTATTCGTACGCCTTCATCGCTTGGAGTTGTACGCACCAAGCACGACCTTGCAGGTATGCGCATCCCTAGAGCCTGCCTTAAATCGAAAGCAAGCTGCTATGGTTAACAACGGACTACCTCCGAGAAGGGGTGTCAACGCCGCTGTTTCAAATGGAGTTGTGGTGTATAGCTGCTTCCAGCGAATCTCGTAGCATCTTCAAAGTCGCGGGTACGTGAGCTGTTAAAGTAGTAGCTATGGATGTACGCAGCTCCCCCAGCTCGTCGGGTGAATCAATTTGAACGCAGACGAGTGAAACTCCTGTCGCCCGTATGCGCACGCGAAAGCCACCGCTGCCACACTCAAATTTGGCAAATTCTGCGAGCTTCACCCGCCACGGGGCGCCCGCATAAATATAAAGGACTGCGTGTGAGCTCGATCGCTAGGCTGGCAGTGAATCACCCAAATGATACAGAGATCAACGTCATATATATCATCTCGTGCGCCGCATAACACTGTCATAAACGCGAAGCCCGGCGGATTTGACTCTCGTGAAAACTTTCCGCGTTTCTTCTTCATGCTGTAAGTATTGAATGTAGGTCTCCGCGACCAGCAGTGCGTGTCTGAGCTCCTCTGCAGCATTTCGCAGTTGTGAGGCCGCTGAAGTCCCAGGCGATTGTTGCAGTAGATCGTAGACACGAGCAAACCGCAGCCGGAGTTTGTCCAGCACTACTGGTCCTTCTGTAGCACGACCTTCCCGATTTGCGTACGTGGGTGTACAAGACGACCGCTTATAAGCGTGATTAACCAATCAACCTGTCTAAGCACCCTGTCGGCGTCCTCCACTGATGCTGCAGATGATGCTGACCATGTTCTTACAGGATCCGAACATTCAATTTGGTGCAGAGTCAATGCTACATGCACCAAAACCAGCAGCCCACGAGATCCTCCGATCATGATGCTCTGAACGTTGTAGACACGAAAATGCCGTCAAGTCGCTCATTCGGAGCTATTCCACGCAGCACACTGCTCTTTGAATCCTTTCCTTTAATCGCCCAAAGAGTGGGGTTAAAATACTGGTGCAAGCCGCATACACTTACAGGGCATCATATACTCTCCACAGCAAATACGCATGAGTCTCTACCCTGTTCAGCCATAGGCCTCGAAGACATCTGCCAAATAAAAACGGATTTTTGTACTTTGGGCAAAATCACTTAGGCTTGAATACTCTCTACCTTCATTTGACGTGTATAGTTTTTTCTCCGAGGCTGACGTTTACGGCCACACTATTAGGCACAAGCTGCTGATCGAACCTAGCGTCCCCTCGGGGGACTGCTGTAAAAGAGACGGGCGAGGGAATCAAGACCTCCTACGGTACGAACTTTTGGGGCGAACCGTGAAGGCGTAGTGGATGAAGCTCGGCAAGCTGCAGTAGAAGTGCCCGAAACCAGAGCGGAACAAATCCAGGGTTGTGAACGTACCATGGTGTCAAGGAGTCTCAAGAACTGGGCTGCCGCTTTTAGGAGCCCGTGGCATTGTATTCAAGTAGAAGACTACGTGAACAACCGTGACCAGCTCGCCCCCATACAGCCGTACTATCCTGCTCGCACTCCGATATCCCCCTTGTGCGCTGCCCATCTGTGTACGGCACAGTGTTGTCTAAGCGATAAAAAGAAGATGATCGTTTCGACTTCCGTTACCCCGCGCTGCTACCTGGTGTGGTAGCAGCTGAGAAAGGCCTTACCATGCAATGATATACTGTAACCCACCAACGGAGCTGCGCCCAAACAGTTTAACTTGTACTCCTGTGGACCTCCGCTTCACCGTTGCCAGGCTTAAAACTAAAAGCATTGATTACACACTTTTCTTTTGCTGCTGAGGCAGATAACAACAGGGACGTTCGAAAAAGCTCTTTGCGCACGGTTGTGCGAATAGAGACGCGTAGGGTGACCTCAAATGCCTTGTGACGGACACACGTGAGCCGATGCCATCAACCTCACTCCCTTGCATGTGCTGTTGAGTGGTTTACCAGCTGCAACTGCTGTACAACGTACAGGGAGCGCGGCCCCGTTAGCACTTCACTAGAATGTCCGCAATGTGCGGTGGATGAGGTGGATTATCATGTGTTCCCGTCGACGATTTGTCTACTACAAATCATCATCATGTATTGGGCGCAGGATTACATGTCACCTCCTCTTCCTACTCGGATTTCCGCGAGCAAGGGTTGTAAGACTTGCTGGCGAGCAAATGCTCGAGTATCGGAGCAACTGAAGTGACGAAAAAGATATTCATCGCTCGAGAAATCTGAAGCCACCTTCGACGTTTTCGGGGGTGAACACAACGCGGACTCTCATACCCTACGCTAAAAACACTCGTCCGTATGCACCAGAAGTCCCACACAGATGCTTAAGCGTTAACCCACATGTTTTTTTGTCCAGGTTGGAGTGTATCCGTCCGATCAGTATCGGTGGTCTCCGTTAGACGCAGGGCCTGCACAGTAGTACGGTTCTACCTGCGCACGACCGCACGCGCGCCGCTAAAACAGTGGTCTTCACTTTTGCTTGAAGCCCTGGGACGCCCGTACATAATAACAATATATAAGCATGGTAAAAGGCAACATCACAGCGGTGAGGAAAAGTTTTTCCAAAACTTCGAGCGCAGAAACCAATATCACCTCAGAGCACCGCAGGAGCGTCACGAAGGCTACACAACGTGAGGCGGTGCTTTCTTGATGACGAAACTCAGAAAACCAAGGAGTGCGGCAGACGTGGGCGCAGCCCAACGTATGGCTCTGTAGCGTCTTAGCCCATCCGCAGGTTTCCCACCAAAGGTTCAGAGACCTGCACAGCACCTGCTGCGGGCGCTCTTGCCCGATACGTCTGCTGGTGATGCAGTTGCTTGTTTTATTGAGGTGCTACTAACATGTGATGCCTGTTAGTTCTTTTTGCAGCACAGCTTACTCACCCTTTTACTTGGTTTGAACTGCTGCATGGGCAGTCTCCTGTATCAGCTTGCTGACAACCCCCACGGAAACCACCCCGAAAGCCCTAGAAAAATCTCAGTAACACACTCGAACCGGCCGCTTTTCGTGTAGAATGTGACGTGTGAGTGGTCAAAACGAATATGCTTCCGTTGCACAAAAAAAAGTTTCAGCATCTCTCGTCCACAAGAGTACCAGTACCGGCCATGGTGATCTTCAATGAATGCCTTCCATGGCCGCGTAGAGAAGCACACGCACGCACGCAAAAACACAGGCCTTTATACGCGCATGCACACGCGCAGCCGTGCACATGAAGTGAGAACGATGCAAAGATAGTCACCTGCGGGACCGCGTGACGCATTTTGGCGTGGAAAATTGCAACAGGACGAAGAGTTGGCTAGTCTGGGCCTGTCCGAAAGAGCTCCTAACGATGATGTTGCCATTGGGGCCACGGGCGGAAGATAATGAGAGATATTGAGCAAAATGCTTCATCAGCGAAGACTGCATTGTGAAACGTGTATCTGATGGCACACACCGGTGAAACCTCACGCGGAAAGGCGAGGACAGGACGGAGCTCGGCCGCGAAATCCGGTCTACTACTTGGACGCTTTGCGTCAGGAGGAACATCTTATCACCTGCCAGGCTGCAATCTGCCAAGAACTCACAGATACTGTTGACGCAATTGCCGCTGTCCAACTAGAATACACGCATATACGTACTTGTGAACCACGGCACGCGGGGCCATCGACTCAGTCTACGTGAACATCAGCACACGAAACACATACATGAATAAATAGACTTATCATCTATGCATATATAAATGGATAAACATATATATAGGATGGATCCATAATTTGACATACATATATATACGCTACTTGGCCGTTGTTGGTATCTGTATGAGACAGTATATCGATCCTTAAGGAGTTGAGGGGGCGAGCAAAAATCGTGAACGAAGCTTTTCATGTCACATATGCTCCCATCAATGTACTCTTGAAAGCCAGAGAAGCCACACCGCGCAGGAATGTAATAGCAAGCGCGCGCAACTACACCGCACACTCACCACGAGCCGACTCCTACGTGATTTCCCAGTATGCGACGCCGAAATACCTCGCATGATTATACACATGTGTCCGCGTCGATTTCTACTAAGGGTCAAACCTGGCAAGGTGTATGAGCCCTTCGAAGAGCTCGTTTGCTCCTGCAAACATTTTGCTTACGAGAAAAGAGCCACTCGTACTTTTGTTTAAAGCACACCTCACAGCTTTGTCCGTCAGACACCACCGGCAAGTCGCTAGTCTTCCCAAGCACGGTTTCAGCCCAAGTGGTCTGGAAACAGGCTCGGCCTGGTTCGGAACCGACGCTAGAGTGCTTGAGCAGGGGGGCCTCCCCTTTTCGAGCAGCATCCTCGTTCGCCGATCTCTAGAGTGATTTCGTGAATTTAAACACGTTACCGAGGTCCGCCGATCACCCGTCTACTTGCGCGACTGTATATATGTCAGTTGTGTTTTTCCGCAGCCTCCTTGCTGAAGACGTAGTTGTTTGATACCCACCGCACTTTCAGTCAGCCTCGTCCAGCATATGCTCTGTTAGCTAGTTATGACTTGTCAACAGCTACTCACGGTAGACAGTTTTCTTGAAAGCCCGGCGGTATCAGGACACCACGCGACGGTCGATGTGAAATTGCTTGTAATGTGTATGGCAGACCTCTTGATGGCCAGGGTCTGCTACGAGTAACACGTACGACGCTTCCTCACAGGATGCTTCATTCTTTTCGCTCCGGTGGAAGTTCTACAGTGAAGCGTACGATGTGAGGAGCCCGTCGTTCAATCAGTAATGTGCTGAGTCTTCAGAATGCACCACGGAGTATGTGTTCCACCAGCGGACTGAAACGAACTTCAGAAACAGGGCCAAAGTGAACAACTATTTGCAATCAGCTTGGCTGCCTACCTACGTACGAGCGAAGTATGCCAGCTTCCAGTAGCACAAAATTCTCATTGCTTAGCGTGTGCTAGCACGTCTGGGCAGCAAGTGTGACTGACACTCAGCAGATAATCTTTCATCGACTATATTGAAAAGCCCAGCTGGCTGTGGCCCGCCTATCACGCGTACCAGATGGCATCCACCGTTGCATTTCGCACCGAATCGTATACGATGAGCCATCCATGTCGCACAAATAATGCCCACGCATGAGCTCTCAGAAAAGTGCACCGAAGAGCCGTTTGCATCACGCGTTCTGTCCGTCTCACATTTCAGCTTTCATGAACTATAAAATAACGCCAACAAGGTCAACGTCTTTTCAGCGCTTCTGAGTTGCACAGCAGCGGTCTTGACGTTTGTCTTTGTGTGCTTTGCCTGTTGTAGCGCATATTTCGCTACATCTACTAACATTGGCCCCGCTGTACCCCTTATCTGCTACAGGTGCTCGCGAGCGCCCGCACTCTGTTGCACCCACCGTCAACTCTACTAATCAATTTCGCCCCCCATCCCCACAACTACGAGCGAGTTTGAAGGCTGGTCAGCAGTGACTGTTCGTCTACTGAAGTGTGCCGCAGACTCTTAATCGCCCCCTTCGTTCTTTTTTTACGCTTAGAGCCATAAGCAATTCTTCCGAAAGTAACTGCACCGCTCATCACGACGAGGCCAGATTTATTTGAAACGCAACCATCTTGCGATGTGCATACAGAAGCTTTCGTATTATTTACAGGAGACCGTGGAGGCCGGCACGCGTTAAACTTGCATGTGATACCTGCGCTGGCGAAACATCCACACTATACAAACCCCAGTTCGGCAGGGACCATCGGCTATTTCCGTTGCGTTTTTCGTCTCCCCCCAGGTTCCGCCTCCACTTTCCATATCCCATGCCAAAGCTCAATGCCTTCCACCTTCAACGTGGACAGCAGCTGTACGTGTGCCACGGATATTATTAATCCCCATGATTCTTATCTCGACGAGTATCTGACGCAGTTACAGATACACAGACGTGGAGAGTTGACCGCACGTGCCCTACTAGTAGGAAAGCAAAAGCGATGAAACAGTGAACTCGTACAGCACGCTGAGTTGAGCATTGCTTCTGTCTAATCTAACCGCTGTCGCTCCAGTAACACCTTTCGACGCAACATGGAGATGAGTGCACTTTAAGTAACTCTTCTTTTTTGGACAAGCCTGTGCACGCAAATGTGAGACGAGAATAAACTGGGAGACTAGATGCGAAGCAGCACCCCCGCCTAAAAGTACCTCGGAGAAATTAACAGCAGACAGATAGAGGCTTCCACGGTGAACGCCTTCCACCTGGGGGCGTCGCCACGCACCCCGGTTGTGGATGCATTCAGAGTCATATAGCGCGTGTCTGTGCATCGGTTTCTTGCTACGTTTCGTCTAAGCTTGAGAACAAAAAGAGGTGTGTGAATTTAAATAAATGACGAGTCTCTACAGAGAACCCACGCACCGCAGCCTGACCAATTAGTCATGGGAGTGCTTCTCCCGCAGCCAAAAAATTCTTTACTTGAGCGTATGACCGTCTCAACACCATTCTACGGAGCCACAAGCGCATATGCAGAGTTGTGTTGCGCACGCAGATATGATACGCATGCATATGTTTCATATTGCGCTCCCCAAACACTTGCTACAAGGGAGCGATGATCCATCAGTCCTGGGTGTAAAATCACTATTGTACATCTTTCGTAAGCGCTCCGCGGTCCAAATACGGACAGCTATCACATGTTAAACTCGTTCTTTGTGACAAACTGACAAACGGCGCCTGTGCGGAGACGCGCCACGCAAGTCTTTCTGCATGCGAAATATCAAGAATTGGAATTCGATAGATATCTATACGCCACCGTCCATCCTGCCGAGTGACATCT